>NW_015554162.1:412379-465697 GCF_001515605.1 Sinocyclocheilus anshuiensis
GTAGTGACGTCATGGCTGTCGCCGGCCAACGAGTTGGTGTTTTTTCAATGTATGCTTCAGACACGGGTCACGACGAGGCGTTCCCCCATAGCGACCCCTAGAGGACGCAGTTCAAAGTTCCCATGAAAGGGAACCTCATCGTTTGCATCAAGCAAGCACATTTGAGCTTCTGCCTATCACATACAATGAGCCCTATATGAATCAAAGCCTAAATCTGTTCGTCAATATGAATATGAATATCTGTTTGTCAATATGAACATCAATATGAATAAAAGCCTAAATCTGTTTGTCATATAAAGAGATTGTGTCTCTTCCGAAGATTCATATGGAGTACGTTTATGGTGTCTTTATGAACTTGAAGGTTTGGTGGAATATCTTTCAATGGAGGGACAGAAATCTCTCAGGTTTTATTAAAAATATCTTAATTTGAAGATGAAGTTGAACAAAAGTCTTAAGCTTTTGAATGACACGAGGGTGAGTAAATGATGGTAGAATTTTCATTTTCAGATCTCAGTCAAGCCTATTGAGCTATAAAAGAGCAACATCTGAGGATCGAAAATCAGAATCCAAACTGTAAATTGGGAATTCCCACTGTTTTATCCTGAGATAACTGGGCACCAAATGTCCTATTTTGCATTGAGCATTTATAAAATATTTTAAATCGAACAAAAAATGACCTAAATTTGTCCCTCGTCTCTTTAAACCCAAAATGAGAAAATGATTTAAAATGGAATCTGCGGTGTTGTTGCAGTGCAGGTGGTAAGCTGTAATTCCCTCAAGAGTGTATCACCTGCTTCACCATGCGCTTGCAGTGAAAACAGTTGTCGTGCTGCCGCGTGTGGAGATGTTAAGGGTGGTGTTATCAATAAATTATAGCGGTATTAAAAGCGCAGAGGCTGACTCGCATGGAGGCTGCCCCTGTTATAAAACAGGCTTTTAGCATTTTCTCGGGCACTCCGCCTGTCAGCCTAAATCTCGCTCAAGCATCCGAAACGAGTCGAGAGGAAAAGACCTGAGGGGTGGAGGTGGCCGTTAAAGAGGAGACGAGGAGGAGGCGAGGGGTGGGTGGGGGCGGCTTGTCCCGAGCCTCGTCTTAAAGAGCGGGAAGGGTGAGATCTCATTGTCAGTCGCAGTCAGTCAGGCAGGCGGGTGAGACGCTCCGCTCTCATCTCCCCGGATCTCTGTCTCCCTGTAGGTAATTACACCGTTCCGAAGGCTTATCCTGTGCGCCGAGAACAGGAAAGAAATGGAGGACTGGATCAGCTCGCTGAAATCGGTTCAGTCCAGAGAGCATTACGAGGTAAGAGTGCAGTTTGACTTGAGTTGCATCTTGAACTATCGTTCTGCACGTTTGTTGTTTTTCAAACACACTTCCTTGGAAATTAGAAGCTGAATATGCATGCCTTAGAATCCCCTTAACTGTTTTCAATCAGGTCCTGTGTATTTCGCCACATGCTTTGTTTGTTCAAATCCAGCTTCTAAACAGACCTCCTTTCAGATTTCCTCTTCTCTTCTCTCATAATGAAATATTATGCATAAATATCATGTTATCCATTTAAAAATAGTTCTGGAAAAAGGGAATTTTGCTCTGATTGTTGTTGCTAATTCGCCAACTCTAATTGTGCATGTGTGCATGTGGTGGCTTTTAGCATCTGACACCAGTAAATTAATGTGCGGACTGCAGCGTTGAGTGTACGCTCACTTGAGATGAAGATGGTTATGTAAGACTCTCAGCCCCCGTGTTCTGCAATACCACACCCAGAACTCCAGCGCTCTGCTGGCACCCCTGACTGCGGGCACCATCCTCCCTATTCAGTCGTTTTAACATTCAAGACACATCAAACTGACAACTGGCCTCTTAAATCACTGTCCTGTTGCATCAGGGTGCTGCAGGTAGATGCCCATGCCGGAAGCGCAGGGGGAAACCTGTTGTCAGGGAGAGTGATATTGCATGCAGGAGGGTTGCGTGTCGTACACCTGTGGTTATTAAATGTGTGTCAGTCTGTGTGTGTTGCATGTGTGTGTATATGAGAGCTGAAAAACGTAGCCTTTATTTTAAGGGCTCTGAAAAAGTCTTATCCTGGCACTGCCAATTTGTCTTAACTTCTCCTTTGCTAGACGGCACAGTTTAATGTGGAACATTTCTCAGGGATGCACAACTGGTATGCCTGCTCCCACGCTCGCCCTACCTTCTGTAATGTCTGTCGGGACAGCCTCTCAGGGGTCACTTCTCATGGCCTCTCTTGTGAAGGTAGGTGTCTGCCCATCTCTCTCTCTCTTTCTCAAACCCGCATGTCAGATAATCCCTTTGATTATGGAGCTGCTTCGCTCCGCTCACTGTCCTTCCCCAAAGGTGTCATATTTTCATCAAAGTTGGTCAAGGGTGGTCAGAAATGGCTCAGGGCTACATTAGAGTGCGTTGCACTGGTCAGAGCTGCTTAGTGCAGAAGCACAGCTAATTGAGGTGGGGAAAAGATCCGGACGGAAATGCAATGCAATAATAAATCGATACACTGACGCCGGGTATCTGTCTTTCTGTCAGGACGACTATTGTCAAAGATGATTGACAATTAGCATACAGTTTGGATTGGCGGTATGGTTCTGTTCTGGGCAAGAACTCCCTGCGCATCCATGCAGCCTAGCATCAGCTGAGAGTCAGCTGATGCGAGCTTGACTAACGTGACCTGCCAGAACTAACGCTACACTAGATTTTATTTGTTTAATTTGAACTTCAAGGATATGATGTCTTTTTATATTAAAATGCACATCAATCAGATGAAAACGGTTGAGATTGGAGATATAAAAATCCTTTTCAAACAGGTATCCTGAACACTCCACCTGTCTGCTGCAGAACCACATAAAGTCAACTTCAAACACCAATCACAGCCTATTGTGCTTCAGTAATCGGACATATTTTGAGCAAAATAGGATATTCGACCATAAGAATGGGCTTGTAGAATGAGATTGGATATTATTTGTCTGGAATTATTTGGATCTTATAAAGGGGGAATGGAGGGGAAGGATTGAAGGGGAAGGACTGAAAAGTAACGGTAGTCGGGGTTTGCCTGGTTAACTTCGGTTAGATCCTACTGTTAAGTGGACAAAAAGAATGTTTTTCAACTGATGGTAGTTCAAAAGTAGCTGTGTATTCTGATGAAAAAACTTGTAGCAGTGTACGGATCATGAAAATTTCAACTAAAACTAAAATTGTAACTAAAACTAAAACCAAAACCATAACAAATCATTAATTAAAACAAAATAAACATGAACTGAAATAAAATGTTAAAAAATGTTTTTAAAAATTGTTTTATTTCAGCTAGTTACCAAGGCAACATGTATCATTTTCATTTAGATTAACTTGAAGTACTAAAATAACCAAAACTAAATAAAAGTAATACATTGATAATAAAAATGATAATAAATTAGTAATAAACAATAAATAAAAAAAATTATATACACATAATTAAAAAACGAATAAAAATGTCAAAGAAATGCAACAAAAGTACTAAAACTTTAATGAAAATCAAACTGAAAATATACAAATAATATCTAATTCATAATATTAACATAAACTATAATAGTATATCAATGATACTAAAATAATACTTATTATATTATAGTTTTACCAGGTATTCATTCTTATATTCCCTATTTGCCACAAGGAGTTCTAATATAGAGTGATCAGACACATAGCATTTATGACTCAGGTGACTGGCTTAAACTTTTAGAAAGATGAAAAGATTAGAAAGACATTTTTTTGGAATAACATGAACCAGTGAATAGTACACAATATGAACGTGCTTAAAGAATAAATAAATTAAAGGCTAATCTGTAAAATAAAATAAAATTAATTAATCAAAGTTGTTTAAAATACTGGTGACCAATCACAACACTTAAAATATATACTTTCCCTTGTACATTCTTTGTACAAGGTATTTTCTATATATTTTGTTTTCATATAAAATCTTGATGTTGAAGTTTGTGGCTATTTTTTGTTATTTGTCAACTACATGCAGAAGCACCTCAAAGTACATGCTGGCAGATTAAAACGCTCTCACTAAAAATACTGCATCCAGAATCATGCATTATGCATGTTAATGGTGTGACATCGGCTGTGTCCGAAAACTCTAAAATGCTGCCTTCGGAGGCAGAATTCTAAGGCAGGAAGGCATCAAGGCACGGCCAAATCCAAATTCTGCTTTACTTCCTGTCTCCGGAGGTACCTTCTTCTGATCGAATTTTGAAGGCAGCATAGATGTATCCTTCGCTGCCTTTGATATCCCACAATCCTGTGCGTTCCATTCCGTGACGGTTGAGCTAAAAAATAAAGATGGCGTCTGAAAGTTGCGTTTGGTGGTCAGTTTGTGTGTAAATGTATTTTTCTAACTAACTTTTTGCACTTTTGATGTTATTTCTATCGAGAAATCAGTATTATAGTAATTAAATATTCGTTTAGTTATCACAAAAACTCGTTCTATTTTGTTGTAGATCATTAAACCATTAACGCTGCCTAAGAAGCCTGTCCGAAATCAGTTTCATGAGGTGCCTTCGTGCAAAATCGCTGCTCGCAAAGTCATTGCCTCATACTGCAGCGAGGCAGCAAGTCAGCTGCCTAAGTTTTCGGATGCAGCCATCATGTGGAAAGAGAGTGCTAATTACTTTCAGAGATATGCAGATGGTGCTCATTAAACTCGGCTGACTGTCATTGGCTCTCACATAGCAGGAAGTAAAAATACTAAGCCTCTCACTCCTCAGTTTTAATGAGAAATTCAAGTGAAACTCACACTGCTTTGTGAATAATACAAGCCTCGTTATTATCGTCATCCTAATGTTTCCTAATGTTGATTTTCCACCAAAACATCAAGACGCCATTTAGTATGACAGTTTCCTGGGGTCACGTTGAATTAGGCAAAAAGGTGTGGTTATGTGTGGTCGCAGTGGTCTAGAGAGCGATAATTAAGGAGCACTTTCCAGTGCTGTTGTCACAGCGTTTGCCTTTCCAACAAGCAGACTCACTCCTGAGTATTAATTACTGTATGTGTTACTGTGGAAAGATGATCTCATTTCTTTCAACAAACCTCTCATTACCATCTTCAAGCCGCTTGTGTTCACGTGGAAATTGCTTTTGTTTCGGCTGTTCGCAGACAATGGCATTAGACTGGACTACCGAGTGAACAAGAAAGATTATTTACAAAACTGATCATTCCGGTCCTGGATGCTGATTCTAGCACTCTAGCTGTGCTGAAGTACAGATGCAGTAACAGTTATGACTCTGGACTGTTTATTCTGTGGATGGCACTTAATGCACTTGATTAATAAAATAATGTTTCAATGTTTCCTTAATTTACTGTTTTATAAAATCAATAAGGCTGTGTTAAACTGTAAAAACATTCTGCTTTTAATCTAATCTAATTTAATCATTTAAGTCCTCCTTATAAGTTTACATTTACATTTAGTCATTTTGCAGACGCTTTTATCCAAAGCGACTTACAATTGGGGAATACATAAAGCGATTCTTCTTAAAGAGGCAAACAGACACAGGAAGTGCTCGTAATGCCAAGTTTCAGGCATTGTTCAAATAAATACAAGCTAGAAAGGGAAGGAATGAATAAAGAGAAAGACAAAGTTTTTTCTCTTTTCTTTAATTTAGGATGAAGTCAAGTAGCGTCGAAAGAGATGAGTTTTCAGTTGTCGCTTGAAAATTGTCAGGGATTCAGTATTCCAGATAGGGGTGGGGAAGATCATTCCACCAGCCAGGAACGGTGAACGAGAATGTTCTGGAAAGTGATTTTGAGCCTCTCTGTGATGGTACCACGAGGCGTCGCTCACTAGCGGATCTCAGACTTCTGGAGGGGATGTAGATTCGTAGTAGTGAGTGGAAATAGGCGAGTGCTGAGCCTGTGGCTGTTCTATATGCAAGCATCAATGTCTTGAACTTGATGCGACCCGCAATCGGTAGCCAGTGCAAGGAGATAAAGAGAGGTGTAACATGGGCTCTTTTGGGCTCGTTGAAGACCAGTCGTGCCGCTGCATTCTGAATCATTTGTAGAGGTTTGATTGTGCTTGATGGAAGTCCAGCCAGAAGAGCATTGCAGTAGTCCAGCCTAGAAATGACAAGGGCCTGGACAAGAAGTTGTGCAGCATGCTCCGTTAGAAAGGGCCTGATCTTTCTGATGTTGTGCAGTGCAAACCTGCAAGATCGAGCAGTCTTTGCAATGTGGTCTTTGAAGGTCAGTTGGTCATCAAAGATTACACCAAGATTTCTGACCGATGTTGATGGGGTAATTGTAGAAGAACCTAGCTGGATGGTGAAATCCTGCTGTAGAGTTGGAGTGGCAGGGAAGACAATTGTCTTTGCCAGGTTGAGCTGTAGGTGATGTTCTTTCATCCATGCCGAGATATCCGCCAGGCAGCCTGAGATCCGTCCTACACAAATGTGCATTTAAAAGGATCTGGACAGAAGAAATGCTTGTGTTAAGCAATTTCATATTTCTTCCTGTCTTTTTGGCTTATTGACAAATAAAGGAAGCATTTTAGCACTAATGCAACAAAATTAAGATAGTTTAGGTATGTAGTTGTTGCTTTATGTATTTGTCTTTCTTGCACTGCTGCAAAGCATCTGCTTCATTACCTGGCTAAATAGGTGGTATTTTCTGACATGCTTCATCTCTAATTTTCATTAATAGTACACAATACTTTATGCATCCAAATTAAATTGTACAATCAACATCCACAATGAAAAATGTGATCATTCCAACATGACATGAGCTATAGTCACAGATGAAGGTTTTCTTGATATATAGTAGCAAGCATGCATCATTATTTCTTAATCATATCAGCTTATTGACTTCCAAAATGTAGTTCATTGGAAATTAGTTCATATTCTTGTAAAATCAACTCAAGCTTGATTTTGTAGTCGAGACCAGCTCATTCGAGTCTTGAGTCCTGATCGAGACCTGAGTAGGTTGAGTCTGGATTAAGACCAAGACCAGAAGAGGGTTGAGTCTGAGTCCAGATCAGGACTGGAAGATGGTCGAGTCCGAGTCAAGACCGATACTTAAAGGGATAGTTCACCCAAAAATGAAAATTCTGTCATTGATTACTCATCCTCATGACGTTCCAAACCTGTAAGACGTTCGTTCATCTTCGGAACACAAATTAAGATATTTTTGATGAAATCCAAGAGCTTTCTGACCCTGCATAGACAGCAACACAACTATGGTAGTAAGGACATCAATAAAATAGTCCATGTGACATCTGTGGTTCAACCTGAATTTTATGAAGCTACGAGAATACTTTTTGTGCACAAAGAAAACAAAAAATAATGAATTTATTCAACAATTTCTTCTCTTCCATGTCAGACTTTGACGCACGTTCATGACACATGCGTGTGCATTCCTCTGCTTGTAAACAAGGCGCATCCGGGTTCATCGTCAGAACGACGGCTTCTGCATCAGCAGCACCACACGCATGCGTCGACTGACACAGAGACCTGAAGAGGGTTCAGTCCGAGTCAAGATTGAAACCAGAACAGGGTCAAGTTTAAGTCAAGACCGAGAACAGAACGGGGTTGAGTCCAGGTCAAGATAGAGGCCAAAAAAAGGGATGAGTCTGAGTCAAAAATGAGAACTGAAGTGGGTCGTGTCAGTCCAAATGCTCCTGAGAAGACCAAGACCCTGAAAATATGATCGTGGACTCTTCTCCGGTCTTACAAGCACCAGTACTACAACTCTAAATTGGTTACACATAATCATGTTGGCCAAACAAGGCACTGGGAATTAACAGGATCACAAAGGCTAGACTTCAGCGGTCAGCGGGTCAGCAGCATATGTTTTGATGCGCTGGTGTCCCAACAAAACTTCTTTACTTGCTTAACCAGCTTCACCTGCCAGTTCTGACCAGTTTGGTCCAGCATGGGAATTCATGCAGGTCTACACTGGTCTTTCAGCAGGGTTCACCAAGTTGAGAGACTTGAAGTTTAGAACGATCATTGCTGCTTATATTTCACTTCGATTTCCTGCAGCAGCCAATCAATAAGGAATGATGTGAGACATGGGCCCCAACAAAAGAGGCAAACTCGATATTTCTCACTCTCTAATTTGACAGAGACATCCTGTCCATTAGCAGCGCATCGTAAACAGTCTTAGTTTACTCGGCATTACTGAATTGTCTGTAAATGGTTTGCTAACAGCCCTGAAAATGACATTAGAGTGATTTATTGGAGATTTGTTTTCAGAGCCATGTAGACCAGCTCTGATTACAAGATGAGTGCGGAGCCCAAGCGAGATGAAGCGCTCTCTGATTAGCGGTATGATTCTCTGAAGAGGACGCGCGCTCTCTCGTCTCGTCTCAATTGATGAGGCTCCTCATTTATTATTGAGAAACAGCATTGTAGAAAGTGGAAATTCTCACGGTCTGACATACCGTGAGCGCTGAGCTTCCTTTCCCGTAAACAGCCCCGATCAGCCCATGCAGTATTCACTCTGCTGCTGGAATACGCCAGGGAGGAAACACTTTCTGTGGTGACTGTGTGGCGTCCCGGCTGGCAGGGCTTGGCTGGGCTAAATGTGCCTCTGCGCTGCCGTGATTAGCCGTGTCGCCACAAATCTGTGTAATCCTGCAGGACATTAGAAGCCCCGGCAGCATATGGAGGCGTAATGCGCTCAGGCACTGAGATGGGCTGATTTAACTGGATTTGAGGCTTTTTCAGGGTCTGATTCTTGGACTGTGGGCGCCAATCAGCCCTGCTTGTACAGAACAGCTCGGAGCCTGAACGTACAGGATGTTTTTTTTCTAGTTCTCTTGTAGAGATATCTGCACTAATTGCAGCATCTGTGTCGGGAAACGGCTGAGTGTACATTTTAAGTTCATAGGAATGGAGGTGGCCACGATAATGTGCTGACGTGTACATTATGGAGGAGGAAGCCAGCCAGCCAATCAATCAGCCACTTAATTCTCCTTCTGGAAACGACCAGATGAACTTTGCTAACTTGATTAGACCTGCAATGCAATTTAATAGAGGAAATCAACAAAGAACTGTCGGCCATTAGTTTGTTGGACCTCACCCACACCACTGGTGAGGACAAAAACAGCACTCGTGTGGTTTAGAGGTTGAGTTAGCCAAAAGTTTCCAGAATTTAGAAGAAATTAATAGATAATATAAAATACTTTGTCATGATGGATAAAAAAAATAAGATGGCCATTGTTTCCATACTTTAGAAAGACTTCTAGAGTAATGGATGCTAATAGAGATTAGAAATGTAGATTTGTAGATTGTTTTGTCACTTTATAGACCTAAACTTGAAAAATAATACTGCATATGTTATTGCCAATGCTGCACAAATAATGTAACTGGCTTACTTAGTGTCATAAAAGAAATGCACTTATTGAAAATGTTAATATTGGGAATATCAAGGCAAAATCTACATTTACAAATGGAATTGTATGAATATAAATTAGGAAAACTTTGGGTCAGTAAGATTTTTTTTTTTTTTAAATCAGCAAGGACACATTAAAATGATCAAAAGTGACAGTAAAGACATTTATCTATTAAATTTATCTATTTCAAATAAATGCTGGAACTTTGTGAAGAATCCTGAAAAAAAAATCATGGTTTCCACAAAAATATTAAGCAGCACAACTGTTTTCAACATTGATAATAATAAAAAATGTCTTGAGCATCGAATCAGCATATTGAAATGATTTCTGAAGATCATGTGACACTGAAGACTGGAGTAATGATGCTGAAAATTCAGCTTTGCATCACAGGAATAAATTACATTTTAAAATACGTTGCAATAGACGACGGTTATTTTAAATTGTAATAATATTTTACAATTTTACTGTATTTTTGATTAATACATGCAATACATGTTTTAGGAACATGAAAATAGCAAAGAATTATAATTGAGCCTGACAGAAAGCCAATCCATCAGAATGACAGATAATGATTATTTGTACAGTGCTGGTCCTCTCCTCGTGACCCTGTTCTTTGATTAAAGAAAGGAGTTAGTTATTAGCATTTGGGTTTTCAAGTACTTCTTCAGTGTTCCCCTCAGTTGATCACTGTATATTGTGCAGTTTAATTTTAGCTTGATTTAAGAAGCATTTTCCAGACGTCTTTTATCACCTCATGTTTCTTCTGCTGAAATTAAAATACTTGATTGTCGTAGAAGCAGCTCAAGATTACTGCTGGCCAGACTCGTAAGGAATTTTCTCATTACTCTCTTGCAGTGTGTAAATTCAAGGCCCACAAAAGATGCGCAGTCAGGGCCACCAACAACTGCAAATGGACAACGTTGGCCTCTATCGGCAAGGACATCATTGAGGACGAGGATGGGGTGAGTCTCATAAAGCCCGTAGTTCAGTGAGCTAATGCATAACCTTTGATTGAATAGCAGAAGTCTGGTCTATGGGTCTGCTGGTGTACATTTTTATTATATTCTGTTCCTGTAGATTGCGATGCCACACCAATGGCTGGAAGGCAACCTGCCTGTCAGTGCTAAGTGTGCCGTTTGCGACAAAACCTGTGGCAGCGTGCTGCGCTTGCAGGATTGGCGTTGTTTGTGGTGCAAAGCCATGGTATGAACTACATATCCCAGAATCCCTTATGACTATTTGAGTTCAAAGAGTTTGTGAACTCTAAAAGCTGTCTGTGCTTGGACAGGTGCACACGGCATGCATGGATCTCTACCCCCGCAAATGTCCCCTCGGCCAGTGCAAAGTGTCCATCATCCCCCCTACCGCCCTCAACAGCATCGACTCGGACGGTAAGACTTTTCTTTTCACAAGAGTGACTTCAAGAGGGATTATTCTAGTCAGAGTTTATACACATAAATATTGATGAATATTCATTTAATTTATTAATACGAATAATATGATTTCTACAATAAATATGCTGTATTTAAATAAGAACATTATCATATTATTTATACAGTTTTTATTTTTAAAATTAATGTATTATTATTATATAAGCAATTATTAATATGCATTTTGTGCAAAATAATAATTTAATTTATTCATTTAAATGCTGTATTTGAGTGAGAATAATTAAAATGGCTATTGTATTTATTCATTTTTTAATTTTTTTAATTATTATTATTATATAAGCAACCTTGAGCTTGGGAAAGGTGTTTATAAATAACACATTATTATTATTATTATTACTACTACGACTACTACTACTACGTGTCTTTGCGCAAAATATTAATTTAATTTATTCATTTAAATGATATTATTTATATTGTATTTATACTGTATTTGGGTTAGGATAATTTAAATGGTCATAGGATTTATTCATCTTTTATTTTTTAATGGAATTATTATTATTATTATTATTATTATTATTATTAGGGCTCACTTTTTTGGAGGTTATAATCTCAGTAAAATAAGAATACATAAAGACATAAATACATAAATACATACATACATACATAAGCAAGCAAGCTATAAAACAGGTTGTTCTGAATGTCCACTAACCTTTTTTTTTTTACTGTTTATTTATTTATTGCTATTTTTTTCCAATATTAAATTTTCAGTTGTTTTTTTTTTTCTGATTTTTTTTTTTTTTTTTTGGTCTTGGGAGAAGTTTTCAGTTATAAAAGTTTCAATTTGTTTTCATAGTACATGAAACCCTTTCATTTCAAAAGGTCAAGGTCACTAAGAATGGGTGATTGCCTGATTGCGTGCTTCTGCATGATCCCACTCTGGATATAATGTATGATTATGTATTGGCGTGTGTGTGTGCATGTGAAGTGGTGGGAGGAGCTCAGGTGGAGGGCTGCTGTAGATGGAGCTCATTAGCTTTACTAATTCCCAGACTGCATGAAGAGCAATATCTTTTTCATTATACCTCTGACCTCTTCTGATTTGATCATACAGGATGTGTTTTCTCCTCTCCTGAGAGACACTCTGTGTCCATGTTCCTTTATTTTTCTTTCCCATCTCTCCTGTATATGTCAGGGTGGTGTGGAAAGTCACTTTCCCTTAGAGCATCTTGTCCCAACGCATGTAAACATAACAGCCTCTGGTGGACCATGTGCTTGGAAAATTCAAGACGAGAGCAAACAAAAGCACTCTTCCATGCCCGGCTCTCTCTTTCTCCATCCCTTTCTGCATTATTAACCTGCCGCTGAGGATTCATACCTTGCTTGTTTGCTCAGTCAGCCTGCGGTGGAGCATATGCCGCTGATTTCCAGGAAATTGCACATTGCCTTTTATTGACAGCTGTGTGAATGCTATTTAGAGCCGCTTCATTCTCAATGATAGGTGTAAAAATAGCTCAATGGCTGTGTCCGAAAGTAAAAAAAAAACTGCTTGAAAAAAATTTCACGTATGGTGCGTAGTATGCAGCCCTTCAATCAAGCTTAGCAAATCTGGAGCATTTTTTTTTTTATCACATTTTAAGCTGCTATCACATCATTGCAATTAAATTTCATGCTGCCATATGTTACCATATTTTAATTCACCTATATGTAAATATTGAATATTAATAGTTTATGCGCATTTGCCCTGTTTTTAAATTTGCCTTTGTAATCATCTATTCCACTTAGTTAATCTTTAAAACATTACATTAATTATTCATTTTAAACATTATTTATAATTAATATTGTGGCATTGTTAATAATGTTTTGCAAATCTCAAAATGAATATTAATTTTTCATACTGTACATTATGATATACATTATAATGTTGTGATTCCTAAATCCACTTGTAGCATTTCAAACGATTGATTTTAGTTTGACTCTAACAGTGATTCATTGGCTGAAGTTTGCTAGGAGAGGTTCCTAGTTGATTGCGGCATCCAACTTAATCATACAGCAGATCACGTGCACTCAAGTCGCAAGCTCACATTGAAAATGAATGACTTCTGATTGCTTTTTTGGTTACAAATTACTGTCAGTTTAAATATACATAACATCACAATGCCATATGCATGCAAGGTGAAGTTACATTTATCGTTGCTTGGTGAAATTTCAGTCGAAATCTAGTAATTTTAATAGGAATGCAAATTTTTTTGTGTGATGGCGAAAATTTCCATACACAGATTTCGCTCATGTTCAAGTTAAAATTCTCTGTGCTGATCAACAGAAAACTGCTTGGTTTGAAAATGACTTCTGTGTGAGTTGTGCTTCATATATCGATTCGCTACGCTATTGACAATAAACAATGGACTTTTATTGTATGTGAAATTTCCCTGGAATATCACTAATGTGGCCAAAAATGTAGAATCCGGTCTGAAACCAGTTACCTTTCATTAGCTTTATGTAAAAGTGTCATTTACGCCAAGGACGATATCTATAATGATTACTATAACAGTGAGTTTTCATATTCACTCAAATTCTATAGAGATGTCCACATCACAACTAAAACGATAATGACACAGAGAAATCACTTTCAGAATTTTTTTTTTTCCAGCTGATGAACGATAAAACCATTGACAGCCAATCAGAATCCATCCAACTTTAAAGAGCTTGAGCATTTAAAGTGGTAGATGACAAAACTGCAGCACGCTGTTTATAATTAACAAAACGTTACCGTGTTTTGGTGTGGACGATAATATAGTTATCTCTATAGTTATCGTTCTTGGTGTCAACGGGTTTTTTAAGTAATTAGCAACTTTCATCTGGCCGTGTGTGAAGTCAAACCTTGTGAGCGCTGAGGACGTCCACTATTGATCAGAACCTCAAAGCTCCTGCGCCTTTAATTGGCGGAGCACATATCGGATTAGTTGGGGCCAGACAGAAATGTAATGAAAATCAATAGCTGTGAAGTTTCGCCTGATATGTTTTTGGATCGCTTTGTGGTTCCTGTTAATTGGCTGTTTTAAAACAGACAAAACGAATGGAGGAGGCATGCACGGATCGAACCCTGTTAAGCTGCTAAAGAAGCAGAAAGCATGAGAATGTGATGGGAAAGTAGGAGAGTCGCTCACGTGTAAGGAATCCCCCGCCTCAGTGCTAGGTGGCGAGGAGAGTTGCATCTTAATTCGCTCAGGGCTGCCTTTGGCACGTGCTCGGGCTTCGTGACTCAATTTGCCTCAGCCTGCCTCCGGGAGAGATAGCGAGAGAGCGAGGGAAAGAGGAGGTGGGGCTTCTGTTAGACCTAAAGGGGTCTACTGACAGACGTGCACCCACGCGTCAGTATCCGCTCGCAGCCA
The DNA here is from genome assembly GCF_001515605.1 of Sinocyclocheilus anshuiensis. Classification (NCBI taxonomy): domain Eukaryota; kingdom Metazoa; phylum Chordata; class Actinopteri; order Cypriniformes; family Cyprinidae; genus Sinocyclocheilus; species Sinocyclocheilus anshuiensis. The sequence continues at coordinate 426,538 of NW_015554162.1, forward strand.
CGCAGAGAACATGCAAACCTGCGCTTGAGGGCAGTTGTCAGGTTTACTAACACTCATGCATGCTTAGAGCCATGTATGCAAACATGATGCAATACACATAGATGCATACAGGTACCCAGAATGAATGCACTGTGTGCACCTGCAAACAATTCCTCCCATACGTCTGCACCAGAGAGACAGGAATGTGAAAATCTAAATGGTGCATATGGTGAATCTCATAAACACAGCGGGTTATTGCTCGCAGCCACTGGCATGTTCAGACTGTTTACTTCACATGCTGCATGCATGCACGTGACCGCCTAGACTGCGAGCACGTTTGACAGCTCCTCACTCAGCCTGGCTCTAATGACAAAGAAATCATAGTCTTGATAATTAAATTCGCATAATTGGGTAATTGAACTGTTCAGGGTGTTGTGTTCTCAGGTGAGAATTAAACTAGTCGAAATAAATTTCTTCAGCAACGACTCTTCTTTCAATATTTCAGCCAAACAAATTTTACACAGTCAAAAAACTGGAAAAGTGCTAATAAAGCATCAATTATTTGGTCATTGCTTTTGGCACTCCAAAACTATTCGGCCAAAATATAATTATTTTTTTCAGCTGAATATTTTCTGTTGTTGTTTCGACTGCAGTGAATTTTAGAAATCAATTCTACAATAAATCAGTTTTTACAAATGAATCAGTGACAGTTAGCTGTAGCATGTTGCTAAGATAACAATGTAATACTCTTAATTAAAAAAACACATAAATATTGGGTAAAATAGTCCATTTTTAATTATTACTATTTTATTGATACTTTTCAGTAAATAATTAATTAAGCTTACTTCTAATCAGAATTTCGCTCACTTTCATCCACCATCCTGGTTCACTGCAGTGCAAGCTGGGTGTATTTTTTTTTTGTGTGTGTGGTGCTGCCTTAGCATTTGGCCAAAATAATGTATCTACGTTTTGAAAAAGCTATTGGAGCTAAAAAGTTTCTAATCTTTTTTTGTTCTTTTCCTGTGACAGGTTTCTGGAAGGCCACCTGTCCCCCATCATGCGCTAGTCCACTCCTCGTGTTTGTCAACTCAAAAAGTGGAGACAACCAAGGGGTAAAATTCCTGCGTCGCTTCAAACAGCTGCTCAATCCCGCTCAGGTCTTTGACCTGGTCAACGGTGGACCTCATTTAGGGTAAGACCAGCATACCAAAAGTCGCAGGAAGTGAACTATTGACTATCATCTTAGAAGCAAATCAGTGTTTTTACTTGTTTTGCTGTTGTTTACAAAAGAGGTTGTTGATGTATGATGGTTTATAAATCAACATACAAGTTTTCAGGTCCCAGAACTGCTATTATTACATTTTTCTCAATTTTAATCACTTTTTTATGGCATGTTTTAATGATCCTACAGTGGGACAAAATCAATTTTTCTATATAGTCTGAGCTCATAAAAACTGCAGGCATAATGATTATAAAAGAGTAGAAAAATGATTTAGCATGTCACATCATAGCACGTTAACTACCCAAACCTAATCTCGCATGATCCCTTTATTTGAACTGTGTGTGAGACATTTTGAGAAGCATTTTAAAGTTTGTGTGTCATTTTAATTGTTCTTTTCTCTCTTTCAGCCTTCGCTTGTTCCAAAAGTTCGACAACTTCCGAATCCTCGTGTGCGGTGGAGATGGAAGCGTTGGTTGGGTCCTGTCTGAAATCGATAAACTAAATCTTCACAAACAGGTAATTGAAAAGCACTACACCATATCCTGTCGATTGGAAGTAAACTTGTCGCTGTATGGTTAGGACTTGGCACAAGAGTATCAGAGCAGATGTTTAGGAGGATTTCTTAATGAACTGGCTCGGTGATCTGACTCGTCTCTCGTTGGCAGTGCCAGCTGGGCGTTCTGCCGCTGGGCACCGGAAATGACCTGGCGCGGGTGCTCGGCTGGGGGCCGTCCTGTGACGATGACACTCAACTCCCTCAGATACTGGAGAAGCTGGAGCGAGCCAGCACCAAGATGCTGGACAGGTACAGAGCGCACACTAGCATGACCACAACTATGTCGAGCTTATAATATCCGTGTTGTTGGCTACATCTACAGCTGCTGTTTACAGGTGGAGTATAATGACGTATGAGATTAAAATACCTCCCAAACACAGCTGCCCCGCCACACCTGAGGAGGCAGAGGACGGCCAGGTACCAGCTACACATCAGCGCCAATGCATACATCTACATCAACACCAATAAAAGGGTTGATAAAAAAGATAAAAAACTTTATCTAAGACTAGGTGCCACAAAAATACAACAAAGACAATAAAAAGACACATCTTTCAGCTGTTTCATTTGAAAACATTTGGCGCACCCATTGTAGTCCGCTTCACGAACAAATGGCTCTTATGAACTGGTGCTTTTTTTAATGAATTGTTCAAAATGGTCACAAATTAGTCACAAACTTATGAGTTATTTCTATGAGCCATTATTTTTAGTCATGTCTGAGTCTAAATAAATAGGTTGAGACTGTTACTATTATTTGTAGGGTGACCATACGTCCTCTTTTTCCAGGACATGTCCTTGCCGGGATTTCAAAATTGCCTAAGATGTCCTGGTTTTGGCTTTGTTTTCCTATTGATGTGCTCTCTACAGTCTTCTCTTCATACATTATTGTTTTCTGTAGATCCCGCCGCCTTCTCGCACGCCACGATTGGTCGATCATGTACAATGCCTGCATGCTATTGGTTAAACTACTTTTCATTCATTATTTTCAGCAGGTATGAAAACAATAGGAAAACAAAGCCAAAATCCCACACATTGTAGGCAATTACAAAATCCTGCTCGGGCCAGGACATGTCCAGGAAAAAGAGGGCATATGGTGTACTTGACTGCTCATTTATGAAATGATTTGGTACACACAAAATATACACTTGGGTTTTATTGTAATAATATTTTTATAAAAAAATAAAAAAAAACATTAAAATTATTGCTGTCAAAATTAGCGCATTAGTATTAGCGCATTAGTAGAGACTTTAAGACCTGAAGAGGATCAGAAAGGTAAAGAGTTTTGAGAAAATACGATGCATGTCAGATCCACGTCCATGTTCAGCAGCAGCAGCACTTAAAGCAGCCAAAATAACCTAATAACACAGCTGCTGTGATGACTGTTAATCAAAGAACAAAAGAAAAAATAAAGAGGAAATCAATAACTTTTGTAGCTTTAAGGATTCATCTCTATTTAATTTAGAATTTAGTGTTTGATAAGTTTATTCAATTTCTGTATATTTCCTACTTGCTGAAGGGCACAGGTACCTAAATATGACATGTATTATAATGGGTTTATGTGAAGATTGTTTTAAGTGCACTTAAATTAGAAGTTGTGAAATTATTGCAATATGAAAGTATATTTAAAAACTTTAATGTTAGGTGGGATTATTCGCGATTAATTTCAGAAAAAAAATGTGTGATTAATTAGTTAATTTTTTTAATTGATTGACAGCACTAATTAAAATGCTACAAAAATGTTATTTAGCATATATTAAAGGCCAGACACCTGAGGAGGCAGAGGACGGCCAGGTACCAGCTACACATCAGCGCCAATGCATACATCTACATCAACACCAATAAAAGGGTTGATAAAAAAGATAAAAAACTTTATCTAAGACTAGGTGCCACAAAAATACAACAAAGACAATAAAAAGACACATCTTTCAGCTGTTTCATTTGAAAACATTTGGCGCACCCATTGTAGTCCGCTTCACGAACAAATGGCTCTTATGAACTGGTGCTTTTTTTAATGAATTGTTCAAAATGGTCACAAATTAGTCACAAACTTATGAGTTATTTCTATGAGCCATTATTTTTAGTCATGTCTGAGTCTAAATAAATAGGTTGAGACTGTTACTATTATTTGTAGGGTGACCATACGTCCTCTTTTTCCAGGACATGTCCTTGCCGGGATTTCAAAATTGCCTAAGATGTCCTGGTTTTGGCTTTGTTTTCCTATTGATGTGCTCTCTACAGTCTTCTCTTCATACATTATTGTTTTCTGTAGATCCCGCCGCCTTCTCGCACGCCACGATTGGTCGATCATGTACAATGCCTGCATGCTATTGGTTAAACTACTTTTCATTCATTATTTTCAGCAGGTATGAAAACAATAGGAAAACAAAGCCAAAATCCCACACATTGTAGGCAATTACAAAATCCTGCTCGGGCCAGGACATGTCCAGGAAAAAGAGGGCATATGGTGTACTTGACTGCTCATTTATGAAATGATTTGGTACACACAAAATATACACTTGGGTTTTATTGTAATAATATTTTTATAAAAAAATAAAAAAAAACATTAAAATTATTGCTGTCAAAATTAGCGCATTAGTATTAGCGCATTAGTAGAGACTTTAAGACCTGAAGAGGATCAGAAAGGTAAAGAGTTTTGAGAAAATACGATGCATGTCAGATCCACGTCCATGTTCAGCAGCAGCAGCACTTAAAGCAGCCAAAATAACCTAATAACACAGCTGCTGTGATGACTGTTAATCAAAGAACAAAAGAAAAAATAAAGAGGAAATCAATAACTTTTGTAGCTTTAAGGATTCATCTCTATTTAATTTAGAATTTAGTGTTTGATAAGTTTATTCAATTTCTGTATATTTCCTACTTGCTGAAGGGCACAGGTACCTAAATATGACATGTATTATAATGGGTTTATGTGAAGATTGTTTTAAGTGCACTTAAATTAGAAGTTGTGAAATTATTGCAATATGAAAGTATATTTAAAAACTTTAATGTTAGGTGGGATTATTCGCGATTAATTTCAGAAAAAAAATGTGTGATTAATTAGTTAATTTTTTTAATTGATTGACAGCACTAATTAAAATGCTACAAAAATGTTATTTAGCATATATTAAAGGCCAGTTGTGGAGTGATTTAGTTTTCATGCTCAGGAAATGTTACATTCTCTCGTCCTGCTATTGCAGTTTATGTTTTGTGTGTGTGTGTGTGTGTGTGTGTGTGTGTGTGTCGTGGCTTTAGTTACAGATATCTGCTTATGAGGATTCAGTGGCTGCTCATCTCACGAAGATCCTGAACTCAGATCAGCACTCAGTGGTCATATCTTCATCAAAGTGAGTCCTCTCACACTATACAGTCCACACTATTCCACCACTAACAAACAGAAACACAGATAAACACAATTTCCTCTCGTCTCCTCCAGGGTGTTGTGTGAGACAGTGAAGGAATTTGTGGCCAAAGTTGGGAAGTGTTATGAGAGAAGCAGTGACAGTACAGAGGAAGCTGATGCACTTGCCCTCAAAGTGAGTCTGTGATGCCTCACCTCATGACAGCTCTTTCAGTCATTACTCAACACGTGCGCAGAAATACAGTGAAAACGCTGTATAAACCTGTTTATCAATGCAGCACCCTTTCCTTTGTTCTCTGTCCACAGTGTGCGATTCTGAACGAGAAGCTGGACTCCCTCCTGCAGACGCTGAATCTGGAGGCGCAGGCCATGACGCCCTCAGCCCTCACCACGCCACCCATCGTGGAGGAGGAGGTGGAGGAGGAGGAGCTGGAGGAAGAGGAGGATCTGAGTGAAGAGTCTTTAACGGAGCTGAAGGAGAATGAGACTGAGAAAGGCTCTGCTCATAAGCTCTTCAGACCCCGCGAGCAGCTTGTGCTGAGAGCCAACAGCCTGAAGAAAGCGCTCAGACAGATCATCGAGCAGGCAGAGAGAAGTATGATTGTCCAGCATGTCTTTCTACGTCTTTTGAATCAAAAAACAAACAAACACTGATCTCCTGCTTACAGAATGCTGCTCTGGATATCAGCGTCTCTTAAATGACTAATCACATGACTTAAATCAATTATATTCAAATTTTTCAAAAATCCAGGCCTGGGCAATATATTTAAATATGAAATATGATCTAAATATGATATAATAAATACAATAACATTTTGTGTACATATATACTGTATATATATGTAATAACATGAATATTTTATTTAAAAATATTAACTTTAAATACAAAATATAAAAAAAATAGAAGATCTCTTTAGAAGAAGATTGTAAAATGTTTCAGATGCAGCACATTTTAATTTAAAAAATATGGTTAAATATTATCTAAATATTATATGATAAAAATAAATAGAATAACATTTTTGTGTAGATTTAAATTATAAATCTAAAGACTTAAATATGATATCATAAATAAATATAAGATTTATATACTGGGGGCAGTCGTGGCCTGATGGTTAGAGAGTCGGAGATGTGACCCAAAGTTTGCTGACACCATACTTGGCTACACGTCACGTCATATATATATATATATATATATAATAACAAAAATGTTACAAAAATCTTAAATGCAAAATTAAAAAAAAATAGTAATTAGTATTGGCTCTGTAGAAGAAGACTGTAAAATGTTTCAGATATAGCACATTTTAATGTTAAAATATACTTTGTTTGCCACATTTTTCAATTAATATGAGCTAAATTAACACAAACATACGTGATATTGGGCCATGTTTGTTTATTTGAATAAAACAACAATATAGAGTAATAAACAGCAATATTTACTTTAGTACATATTTTTTATTAAAAAAAAGAGGACATTTCTTAGTGATGATGCCAACAAATTTAGAGTTTTGAATTGATTTATTTCAACGGAAAAGCGATTCAAGCTAGTTGCCTTTCTGCTATTGAGGATTAAAGTCAATGTGAAATGATGTAAGAGTAATTCTTGATATCAGCCAAACAAATGTTTTTTTTCAGAGCTGAAGTAATTCTCAAGACAAGGAAGGATTGTGAAACTAGTCTGATGACGTGCTCTTTGGGAAACTTAAACAAAAAGCCCATTAAAAAAATTGTAAAAAAAATTGTCACAATTTTGTGTCATTGGGCCTCCATCAAAAACATGAATATTAATATATTAATAAAAATTTTCCCAGACTTGCCTTATTCTGTGTTCCACGTGAAGAGTGCATGAATCAGGAGGTTGTGTTTGTGTCTGTGCTGTAGTGGTGGATGAGCAGAACGCTCACACGGAGGAGCAGGAGCTGCAGTCTCCCACTGACTTCAGGAAGGACAGTGAGGAGGAAAACCGAGACAACGAGAAGGACGAGGACACTAAAGAACTGGAAGCTCTGCCCTGTGAGTTCACTCTTCTCAAACTTAGACACATTGTCGCTGTTAACTGCTTCCTATGAGACACAAAGTGTTCTTGCTTACCGGCCTTAAAAGCTGAATCCTCCATTGGGCTGCATTCAAGTGCCAGGATGTTTTTTTTTGTCTCACTGGAGCTGTTTGTGCATGAAAAGGCTTTTTTAAGTCTATTCTTTATAAAGGCTTGAATGATGGACTCTGCACAGTATGCACATTTTCTGTATGCTTGGAATACTCATATGAATTATTATAGTTGCCAAAATGACGATTGTACAGTATGGGAGAAGTCTAAACTAAGTACTACTTCTTCACCACAATGCAATGCACGTGACTCCAGTGTGACAAAGAAACTGAAAGTAAAGTTAGTCGTGATTTTTAACATCTCGTTTTAGACTCATTATTTAATCAGACTGCCAAAAGTTATATTTTTAACATAAAATTCAATTCAACGAACGAACCGAACGCCACTCATGTGCAACATGATGAGATCATGTGACTACTCTTTGAAACATTTATGGCGGAATAATGCAGTACTAACATGCAAAAACAGTAGGCCGTATAGAGTACATACTGGACGTTACTGTAATATTGTAATATTATTGTAGTATTGTAATGGCACTTTATTTAGGATGGATAATGTGTGAACTGTGATTCAGACCTTGTTCTGTTTGTGCCTGAAAGGGTTAGTGCTGCCCTCTGGTGACAAACTCATTATAGTAAATTATTTCAATTCAATGTCACGTTTAAACAAAAAAAAAACGAATTAAGAGCAGCAAAAAAAAAAGATTATTATTATTATTAATAATAATAATATATTTGGGTTTATTTTTTATAAATAAATAAATACTCTTAGTTGTTTTGCACATCATCATCATCATCATTATTATTATTATTAGGGGTGTTTTTTATAATAAAAATGCATTAACATAAATTATTATCATTATCATTGGAATTAGAATTACTCTTAGTTGTTTTACATGTTGCTCTTAGTTTGAAAAATATCAGCAACATTTCATTATTATTATTATTATATGGGTTTATTATATTTCTATAAATAATCTCTGAAAAGGCCTTTAGACTCAGTAAATCACATTACTTTTATAGTTATAGTTGTTTTCATAAAGCCAGACTGTTCTAAGTGGGAAGACAAGCTTTTGTTTTGCAAAATTGCGCAATAACACAATCTTTTTCCTTCAGAAGTTTTGGGATTTCCTTACGGCTTACAGACTGTAAGTGTTTATAGCTGCAAATATATTTGTAGGTTTCCGAGAGGATCCCTGTGCTATATTTCTGTCTACAGAGAGCATATCTTTGTTTGCTGGACAGTGGCACTTCCTGTTTACATAGAGGCCTGCTGTCTGCTCATGTTTCCAGTGGGGCACGAAAGACTTTATTCTCCAAGCTGGTTCAGTCTCTCAGGGGCTCCTGATCTCGCCTCCGTCTCATAGCTGTTAAGTGCTCCTAATGTGTTTTGGTTTGTTTTTGTTACTTGCGTTCTGCTGAATATCTCTTTTACATGGATTTTTCACTTCTTGTTGAGAGCCAGTGACCAAAATGCACGGGTTATTCTTACGTGCTGGAAAAAACTGAGCATTTACAAATCAAAACGGCATTAGATTTTGCTGTGTAATGGGCACTTGGACAATATTGCTGTGATGGATGAGTGTTCTGTACACATGAGCTCATGTTTTGTTCTGTGTTTGTGCTTCTGTAGTGGCTAAGTCGCCGTGTTTGCCGCCAGAGAGGCGTGTCAGTCGCAGCACTCAGTCCTGCGGCTCCTTTTCCATCACTCCCTTCACCACAAGCAAGGAGAACCTGCCTGTTCTCAACACACGCATCATCTGTCCCGGTACGACCGTATATCTTTACAGGAAAACTTAAAGTGATAGTTCAACCAAAAGTCACATTTCTGTCATCATTTATTCACTCTCATGTTGTTTCAAACCAGTATGACTTTAGTTTTTCCACTAAACATGAAAGCAGATGTTAGGAAAAATGTCTGAGCTGCTCTTTTACGTACAGTGAAAGCGAATAGTGACCCATAGCTGCCAAGCTTTTAAAAGGACCATTAAGGTTTCATAACTGTAGTCCAAAAGTCTGCAGAACGCTTGTATAAAAAAAAGAAAAGAAAAATGTATTAAATGTGCGCTTCAAGTAGTGTACTTCAAATTTGAAGTATAATAAAAAAAAAAAAAACTGTACTTGCAGATAATATAATATTAATAAAATAAAAGCACACTCAAGTTTACTTGTTTAAATTTTCATGTTTCTTAACACACTTAAGTACACTTTTAAAAAGTGCACTTTGTAATAATGCTAAATGAAAAAATGTACTTTAAACTACATTTAAAATTATTTTAATAATAATAAGTTATTTTGATGTGTTGACTAAAATACTAAAGTACATAGAAATGTACATTAAGTATATTTTAGTTTACCATAAATGCTTGCCATTGCATTCAGCAGTACACTATAATATTTCAAAAGCAGTAGAAATAATTATGAAATTACCTATAAAGAGCACTTTAAAGTTCTAAAGTAAAGTTCCGCTAATTGCATTTAATATAAATTTAAACTATAATACATTTTCATTTAATTGCAATTAACGTGTACTTAAGTGTCCAAACATTCAGTTCACACTTAAGTATATTGTTTTAAAGCATAGCAAACCATAATAAGTGCTCTTTTTGAAATTAGAAGCTTTGTGTGAGGAACAGACCAACATTTTATTTGCTGAAAATAATGCAAAATAATAATCCTACATTTTAGTTGGGTTTCTCACACAAAGCTATCATAGGACCTCTTGGAATATAGTTCACAAGTCATAAGGATCATATTTATGACACTTTTATAGTGCTTATTTGGAACTTTTGGCACCTTTCAGCATGAACATTCTGTAAAACATCTTTTGTGTTTTACTAAAAAAAAAGTTATACAGGGTGAAAACAACATGAGGGTGAGTAATCGATAATAGATTTTTCATTACAATATAATCCTAAATATGGTTTGCTGATCTGCAGTCTCACATTCATCCTTTGGTTGGTCTTCAGGTCTGCGGGCAGGTCTTGCTGCATCCATAGCTGGAAGCTCCATAATCAGTAAGATGCTGCTTGCCAACATTGATCCATTTGGTGCCACACCCTTCATAGATCCTGACCTGGACTCACTGTAAGAGCTTCGGTTTCCTTTTTCTTGTTTAAGTTTATCTTAAAAGCACTCATGAAACTTACATGGGTCATTTCTCTCACAGAGAGGGCTATTTGGAGAAGTGTGTGATGAATAACTACTTTGGCATTGGGTTAGATGCAAAGATCTCACTGGAGTTCAACAACAAACGTGAGGAGCACCCAGAGAAATGCAGGTAGTTCAGGATTAAAGCACAACCTTTTTTCATATACTGCATTTACCAAAACACCACTGACAAATACTCAACTGTTGGTTAACACTTTAGATTAGGGAACACTATTTACTGTTATCTAGTTGCTCATTAGCATGCATATTACTAGAATATTGGCTGTTTATTGGTACTTGTAAAGCACATATTAATGCTTTATTCTTTATGACCATATTCTAGATCCCTAAATCAAAGCAAATTAGGAGTTCATTGAGGGAAAACTCTTAGTTAATAGTGAATATGTGTTCCCTAATCTAAAGTGTTACCAACGGTTGACTAGTATTTCTCTGACTGTCCAGAAGTCGCACTAAAAACATGATGTGGTATGGAGTTCTGGGGACGAAAGAACTTCTGCAGCGGACCTACAAGAACTTGGAGCAGAAAGTTCAGCTGGAGGTGAGCCAAATAGAAGTTGTTTTCCACTATCATACAACACAGATTTTTACAACTATAATAAAATGCCTTTTACTTGCTAAAAAAGTATAAACTATCAAGCAGATGACAGAGAGCATGTAGTAGATTGTGTACAAGAGACAGGAGACAAAATTTTGATCGTGTTGATAAGAGGCCTTAGAAATGTGTGTATCAAATATGATAGGCTTTATAGGGTTAATAGTTTTTTAGGAGAAATTGTTTTTTTTGTGTGAGCCTGTACGGAGCCGCCTAGTGGTGATGAGCTATTTTCATGATTATTGTTTTTTTTGTCTCTTCATGCAGATATTTTGTGCCCCTTCATTCGATGACAAAATTTTGGAAGTGGTCGCTGTGTTTGGTAGTATGCAGATGGCTGTCTCGAGGGTGATCAAACTGCAGCATCACCGTATTGCACAGGTAAACACACCTCACACGAATGACACAGATCTGTAAAGGATGTTAATTATGGTGATAGAGTGAGTAACCTCTCCTCACCCCTCCCAGTGTCGCACGGTGAAGATCACCATCCTGGGAGATGAAGGAGTGCCGGTCCAGGTGGATGGAGAAGCCTGGATTCAACCTCCTGGAGTCATCAAGATTCAGCACAAGAACCGGGCCCAGATGCTGACAAGAGACAGGGTGAGTGTTTCTGGGGAATTTATTTCCACAATATTACCATAAAACAGTGGAACAGAACAGTTAAAGCAGTAGTGGTCGGCAACCCGTCGATCTGGTAGGTCTTTATCACTGTCCCAGTAGATCCCGAAAATAACAGAAAAATAAGTGCAAAAGTCTTTGTACTGTAGTTTTTTGTAAATATTTTCTGTTATTTTTGGGAGCTTCTGGGACAGTGATAAAGAATACATCATGCCTGAGTTAACAGAGGCCAAAGACGCTAAAGACGGACACAAAGAGGAGAAAATACTGTAACAGACAGAGCAAGATCACTGTTCAGGATGCGCAAAATATGGGAAGAAAATATAAATACTGAATTGGGGGTGAGGGGTTATATGATTGTATCACTGAAAGGAACTGACTGTCTTTAGAAATGTTTCGATGGCAATGGAATTTTCTTCCTCTTACCTCTGTATCCACCTTTTTCTTGCCGTAAAAATGGGCGCGGCCATTTGTAAACTCTATGGGTCTGGCTTCCGGTCGCATCCACATCTAGCTATTTTTAGCAAAACAGTTCGTTTTGCTGCTTGATATTGGAAATTTGTGTGTCTTACCATATTATTTTAATGTATTATCTTAATTATGAACACACTGGTTTGTAGTGCAAACAGTTTTACCATGCATTTACTGGGTCACTCCTGGGATTCTGAGTTTTTAAAGTGGTCTTTACCAAATTGAATTGTTCAAAGCTTTTCACAATACTTTGGTATGCCTGTTATGATGAATAAAAATAATTATTGCATTTTATTTTTTTAACATAAAGTAATGTCTTATATCTTAAACCAAGCATTTCGTCATGTCCCTTTATTGCATGTTGTTATTCTTCTCGTTACTTACCTATAGCGGCTAATGAACCGGAAGTCTCGCCCATAGGCTTACTTCCACATTGAAGAAAAAGGTGGATAGAGTGGGGGAGCTATAACGTCAGAATCCGGAAATGTAATTCGCCGCGGGTTTCTTTGAGATTTTCCTATGGCATTTTATAATGGGGTTTTTCAATTTATGAAAATCTCGAAGAAACCCGCGGCGAATTACACTTCCGGATTCTCACGTCATAGTTCCCCCACTCTATTTATAAGCAGCGCTGCTTTGTTTACAACAGTAACCAAGGAAACGGCATATCGCTGCTGTTCCATAAGCGCCACCTGCTATCAGAGAGTGAATTTGCATTTTCATGCAGCCTGTCTGCTTTTTTTGTTTTCGTGAAGATATGTTTTTATGTAGCATAATTTCACAATGATAAAGTCAAACCGTTCTGTTTTTGCATCTTTGTTTGGATTGTGATTAAAATGCAATGGTTTCCTCTGATTTCAAATGGCTACAGCTATTTTTGTTTAAGGCTTGTTTGCTTGTTATAGAGCAAATAAACAATAAAAAATAATCAGCAACCAGTATCGGAATTGGCTTGTTAAAAAAAAAGCGAAAGAAAAAAAAGAATCTGAATCGGCCATAAAAAAAATCATGATCGGTGCATCACTAATTAAAATACTAAATAAAAGGCCTCAAATTGGAAGTACGATCTGAGCTGTCTTTTTCTATCAATTCTTCAATAGATCATGTCTTTCATAGAGGCCGAGGTCAGGGATCTTGGGCTTAAAAAGGTTGGTGACCACTGAGGAATATTTCATCTAAAGTGGCTTCATTAACACTTGCGTTCAAAAGTTTGGGATCGGTAAGATTTTTTAAATGTTGTTGAAGGAAGTCACTTCTGCTCACTAAGACTGCAGTAATTTGATCAAATATACAGTAAAACAGTAATATTGTGGAATATTACATTTAAAATAATTATTTCAAAGATTCATAATTGTTGAAAACAGCTGTGCTGTTTAATATTTTGGTGGAAACTGTAATATGCTTTCTGGGAGTCTTTGAGGAATCAAAATTTCAAAAGAACAGCATTTATTTAAAGGGGTCATATGATGTTGCTAAAAAGAACAGGGTTCCCACGCTTCTTGAAAGTACTTGAATTTCAGACATATGGATTCAAGGCCTGGAAAGTACTTGAAAACAAACATAGGTCCTTGAAAGTGTTTGAATTAAATTTGAAATAAATTTTGTTTATGGCGCTATTTAAAAAATTGTCCTATATGTTCTGTCAAAGTTCGGCACTAATGATTGGGGGTGGAAATGGGGTAGCACGAAAAAAAAAAAACGTGTGTTGACACGCAGCCTAGAGACCTGAGCGGGACAGTTTTCTTAAGCCCGCTCCCCCTGAATTTCTGACCATTACCGCCCACTCCCACAACGTGTGTCACGCTCCCGCAAACATTCTTATTGTCTTATTGTATATATTGCATCAACGAAAATAGTTCCAAATATAGTAACAGCTGAGCCGCTGCGCATCTCTAAAAGCAAACACAGTCGAGTTTCATTCATGAATGAAAGTGCGTTTTTGAACGAATCTAGTGAGTCAGTGATTCATGATTACCCATTCATAAAGACTTGTTTCATTCCTGAATGAATCAGCTGTTGGCCGGGGGCTAGAGTGAGGAACGGCCGGAGGGCTAGAGTGAACACAGGCGGACGGGCGGGCGGGCTTGAGAATGGTGCGGCCGGTGGATTCGACGAAGGAGGCTTGCGGTAACCACATGTGACGACCTCGGGCTGGACTCCGCTTCGTCCACGGTGAAAGCCGATACGGCGATCCACAGCGCAAAGTTGATGTATTTCCTCAGCGAATTTAAATTGCATCATATGACCCCTTTAAAACAGAAATCTTTATCTTAAAACATTATAAACATCTTCACTTGTCATTTTTGATCAATGTATGTGTCCATGAAGAATAAAAGTATTAATTTATAAAAAAAAAAAAAATCTTATTGACCCCAAACTTTTGAACAGTAATGTTTGCATATATGTTTTTGAGTATATCATATTTTATATAAATAGCACCTCAGTTTTATTCAGAGACCCAACCTGAGGCAAACTATACAATTTGGTGCAGATGTTGATATTTATATGGTCAAAAAGTATGATGAAATTCTGCTTGTAATATAAATCAATGAGATTTTTATAACAGTATAGAAGACTGCTTTCATAAAATGCATATAAATATCAGTTGCCCCTCAATTATCTATCTTAGTGAGATGGTTTTGAAGTGTCAATGTGTGTATCCTTGCTAAACTACACTCACTGTCATTTAAATGAGTCTTTTTCATGAAAGGCATTTGAAAACACGCTGAAGTCTTGGGAGGATAAACTGAAATACGACAAGCCTCCGCTGAGGCCGCCCCTGTATCCTCAGCACTCTGTGGATCTGGCCACAGAAGAGGAGGCCACGCTCATCCAGATGTGCGCTCGAGCTGCAGAGGATCTCATCACCAGGATCTGTGAGGCTGCCAAAAACTACCAACTCCTCGAGCAGGAGCTGGCCCACGCCGTCAACGCCTCCTCACACGCCATCAACAAAACACACCCCAAGTTCCCCGAGGTGAGCAATGCCAGCACTCAAGGACTGTTCACACCAGTGCCACTGATGTTTTATGAATTTTCATCATTCTCTGAAGGAGTTGATCGGCCTCCATATAAATACAAAAATCGACTTTGTCACTTCTACTTCATCACACAATTATAATTTGGGTTTGGTGTGAAAGAGTTCATACTTCTATACTGATTTTTTCCCCCCAAAGCACATATAATCGCTTAATCAACCTCAGAGCTAATGATAGTTTTGTATGAAAATCTGTGGCTCTTTTGAGAAAATTAATGGTGTGTTTACTGCTCTGTGGTCCTCATAGTTCAAATAAGTCACATAGTTATGAGTAAATTCTCACGTCTGATTCATCTGTTCTCCTCAGAGCCTGACAAGAAACACTGCCATTGAGGTGGCCAGCACCGTGAAGGCCCTGCACAATGAGACCGAGTCGCTGCTAGTAGGACGAGTGCCATTGGTGAGTTGATTTAGTGCCTTTAAGATCATTTTCACTCACCTTTTCCAAGGCATAAATGTTAATGGTGCAGGTTTCCATAAGAAAGAATAATCCCAAATGAGATATTTTTAACATCTCCATTGTTTCTCTTAAACTTAAACACTGAGATGCAGAGCAAATGGAGTCTTGCGTCCGTTTCTTATATTTATATCTAGGCATATGAAGGCATTTTAGGAGAAGCATCTGATACAAAGCTTATTCTTAAAGGAATAGTTCACCCAGAAATGAAATCATGTACTCACCCTCAGGCCATCCAAGATGTAGATCTGAGTTTGAGTTGAGGAATTTAGCATTACATCACTTGCTCACCAATGTCACCAGTTAGACCAACACAAAGCCATGAAATGGAGTGAGATGCCAGCTTGTCTTGTGAGCAGTGATGGCTCTGAAAGATCTCTCTGTCATCATTGACTCAGTCTTTGAGTTTATTTCTGTAGCAACTGGACCCTCCGCATGAAGAGCTGCTGTCCAGTGCCCTGCAGAGCGTTGAGGTTGAACTGGGCAAGCTGGCTGAGAGCCCCTGGCTCTACCACATCTTACAGCCCAATGACGAGGAGGTGAGCAGCAGAAGGAATGTGCCTAGATATATACAGAGAAACCATGTTAGTTAGCTATCTACCTAAGCTTGTTCCCTACAGGGATAGTTTTCAAAAATGGACATTGTGGCATCATTTATTCACCCTCATTTCATTACAAACCTGTGTAACCTTTTTTTTTCTTCTGTGAAACACAATGGAACATAGTTTTTACCATACAGTGAAAGTCAATGATGTTCGAACTCTTGACGTTCTTTCTAATATCTTCTTTTGTAAAGAAAATCTTTTGTTGTTTTGAAAATATCTACTTTCCAAAATGTCAACTACTCTAATATGTATACATAAACTACCATTCAAATGTATGGGGCAGAGTTAATATAGTTAACTGAAACTAAAACCATTAAAAATAATTTTTGTTACTTAAATAAAATAAATGTTAATAAAATATATTAAAAAACTAATAGCCAGGGAGACATTTATCATTTTTATTTAGTTTAACTTAATATACTAAAATAACTAAAACTGAAATAAAAATTATTATATAGACCTATTAAAAAAAAATACAAAAAACACAAGAAAATTACTAAACCTTTAAAATTTAAATTAAAATGGAAAATATAAATATTAAAACTAATTGAAAATATCAATAAAATCTACAATAGTATATCTCAACGATAACAAAATAATGCCAGTATGGGGTCAGTAAGCCATTGATAATGTTACAAAAGATTTCTATTTGAAATAAATGCTGTTCTGTTTGAACTTTCTATTTATTAAAAAACCCCAAGTTCCCCGAGGTGAGCAATGCCAGCACTCAAGGACTGTTCACACCAGTGCCACTGATGTTTTATGAATTTTCATCATTCTCTGAAGGAGTTGATCGGCCTCCATATAAATACAAAAATCGACTTTGTCACTTCTACTTCATCACACAATTATAATTTGGGTTTGGTGTGAAAGAGTTCATACTTCTATACTGATTTTTTCCCCCCAAAGCACATATAATCGCTTAATCAACCTCAGAGCTAATGATAGTTTTGTATGAAAATCTGTGGCTCTTTTGAGAAAATTAATGGTGTGTTTACTGCTCTGTGGTCCTCATAGTTCAAATAAGTCACATAGTTATGAGTAAATTCTCACGTCTGATTCATCTGTTCTCCTCAGAGCCTGACAAGAAACACTGCCATTGAGGTGGCCAGCACCGTGAAGGCCCTGCACAATGAGACCGAGTCGCTGCTAGTAGGACGAGTGCCATTGGTGAGTTGATTTAGTGCCTTTAAGATCATTTTCACTCACCTTTTCCAAGGCATAAATGTTAATGGTGCAGGTTTCCATAAGAAAGAATAATCCCAAATGAGATATTTTTAACATCTCCATTGTTTCTCTTAAACTTAAACACTGAGATGCAGAGCAAATGGAGTCTTGCGTCCGTTTCTTATATTTATATCTAGGCATATGAAGGCATTTTAGGAGAAGCATCTGATACAAAGCTTATTCTTAAAGGAATAGTTCACCCAGAAATGAAATCATGTACTCACCCTCAGGCCATCCAAGATGTAGATCTGAGTTTGAGTTGAGGAATTTAGCATTACATCACTTGCTCACCAATGTCACCAGTTAGACCAACACAAAGCCATGAAATGGAGTGAGATGCCAGCTTGTCTTGTGAGCAGTGATGGCTCTGAAAGATCTCTCTGTCATCATTGACTCAGTCTTTGAGTTTATTTCTGTAGCAACTGGACCCTCCGCATGAAGAGCTGCTGTCCAGTGCCCTGCAGAGCGTTGAGGTTGAACTGGGCAAGCTGGCTGAGAGCCCCTGGCTCTACCACATCTTACAGCCCAATGACGAGGAGGTGAGCAGCAGAAGGAATGTGCCTAGATATATACAGAGAAACCATGTTAGTTAGCTATCTACCTAAGCTTGTTCCCTACAGGGATAGTTTTCAAAAATGGACATTGTGGCATCATTTATTCACCCTCATTTCATTACAAACCTGTGTAACCTTTTTTTTTCTTCTGTGAAACACAATGGAACATAGTTTTTACCATACAGTGAAAGTCAATGATGTTCGAACTCTTGACGTTCTTTTTAATATCTTCTTTTGTAAAGAAAATCTTTTGTTGTTTTGAAAATATCTACTTTCCAAAATGTCAACTACTCTAATATGTATACATAAACTACCATTCAAATGTATGGGGCAGAGTTAATATAGTTAACTGAAACTAAAACCATTAAAAATAATTTTTGTTACTTAAATAAAATAAATGTTAATAAAATATATTAAAAAACTAATAGCCAGGGAGACATTTATCATTTTTATTTAGTTTAACTTAATATACTAAAATAACTAAAACTGAAATAAAAATTATTATATAGACCTATTAAAAAAAAATACAAAAAACACAAGAAAATTACTAAACCTTTAAAATTTAAATTAAAATGGAAAATATAAATATTAAAACTAATTGAAAATATCAATAAAATCTACAATAGTATATCTCAACGATAACAAAATAATGCCAGTATGGGGTCAGTAAGCCATTGATAATGTTACAAAAGATTTCTATTTGAAATAAATGCTGTTCTGTTTGAACTTTCTATTTATTAAAAAATACTAAAAATAAATAAATAAATTGTGTATCACGGTTTTCACAAATATATCGAGCAAATCAGCATATTAGAATGATTTCTGAAGGATCATGTGACACTGAAGACTGGAGTAATGATGCTGAACATTCAGCTTTGATCACAGGAATAAATTACATTTAAACTATATTCAAGTAGAAAACTGTTATTTTAAATATTAAAAATATTTGTACACAATATCACTGTTTTTACTGGATTTTTGTTCAAATAAATTCAGCCCTTGTGAGATTTTATTATTATTATTTTTCAATATCTGAGCCTCTGAGACTGACAGGTCATTTTGTCTGAGACAGGATAACTCGCTTGAGTACGGAAAAAGAAACAGTCGGAGTGGCATGTTTCGCATAGTGCCAAAGTTCAAGAAAGAGAAAGCCCCAAAGAAGTCCAGCCCACAGTCAGGTAAGTGTGTGTGTATGTGTGTGTGTGTGTGTGTGTGTGTGTGTGTCCACATATACTTGAATATCCTCACAAGAGATGGACACTAAAATCATGGATGCCTCACACTTTGTTGCATTCATAGTCATGCAAAAGTGTTGTAGTGTCACGTTTTGCTGTTTTGATTGGAAAAGATGCAAAAGCAGGACACTGAGACTGAACTTGTTTTTTATTTTTATTTTTTTCAAACAATAATTGTTCATGATTGCTGACAATGTGGGGAACTGTTAAAGGAAGTGATGGCCCATGGAGGCAGTGACATGATGATATAGAGCGCCATACATGCTGTACATCCTCTTCTGAGAGGACTCTCTGTTCATGTCCAGTGGTCCTCAGTCCAACCCAACCACCCATGAGCACCCCTGCACTCCTCTGGTCATGGTGTTGTCCTGTGAGTCAGAAACAGTCCATGTGTCTACACATGAACAGCAGGCACAAAACAAGGTGTACCGCACAGAAGGGGAACAACACAAACCACTCATTCAAACCCAAACATGTCATTCTGCACATGTGCTACACATGTAACGCTTAAAGGTGAAGTGTGTAATTCCTGTCACTGGCAGCAGTGAGTGGACAGAAATGTGTGAAATAAGGATTGTTTTCCAAACAGGTGTCCCAAACACTCCTTCCGCCCAGACTCCCGCCAAACCCATAGTCCAGTTGAAGCAGACATTGACATATTGAGCCACTCAAACAAACGGAACTATGTTTGGAAAGTGCCACAGTGTTTATAATAGTCTTTTGTAGCCAGACTTTCTTCATAAAGTCTGGTTTATACTGCAGAGACTGTCTGACTGACACATGCCCAAGATCATTTGTGACCCTGGACCACAAAACCTGTCTTAAGTTGCACGGGTATATTTGTAGCAATAGCCAACATTACATTGTATGGGTCAAAATGATCGATTTAACTTTTATGCCAAAAATCATTATTAAAGGGGTCATATGATGCGATTTCAAGTTTTCCTTTCTCTTTGGAGTGTTACAAGCTGTTCGTGAATAGATAAGATCCCTGAAGTTGCAAAGACTAAAGAGATATTCATTATCAAAGTTAAGACTCTGCCACACCGTTCCATGAAGATATTTTGTAAATTTCCTATCGTAAATATATCAAAACCTGATTTTTTATTAATAATATGCATTGCTAAGAACTTAATTTGGACAACTTTAAAGGGCATTTTCTCAGTATTTTGATTTTCTTTGCACCCTCAGATTACAGATTTTCAAATAGTTGTATCTCGGCCAAATATTGTCCTATCCTAACAAACCATACATCAATGGAAAGCTCATTTAATGTATAAATCTCAATTTCAAAAAAATTGTCCCTTATGACTGGTTTTGTGGTCCAGGGTAACATTTTGTTTTGTTTTTTATTTCATAATGGTAAAAAAACTCAAATATTTTTTTAGCCTCCCAAAAATGGGCAAAAATGTATTATTGAATGAATTAAAAATAATAATAAAATGTACTGTATATTTTAAACATTATTATTATTATTATTAATGTGTATTTTACACATTAATATTATCCTTAATAATAGTAGTAGTAATAATAAAAATAATAATAATACACTTAATGTACCCAAGAAATTTCATTTTTATGTGTTTTTAGTGTTTTTCTTGATTTCATATTAGCTGGTGACAAAAATAATTTAATATTATTATTATTATTATTATTAGCAATGAATTAACTAATTAATTATAAATAATAGTAATAATAATAACAATAATACAAATATATTAGTGCAGATTATTTATTATTTATTAGTGCAGATTTAATGGCACTAACCTTGAGCGTCTAATTCTTTCTGGAGTTGTCTGCACATAAAAAAATTAATTACACACATCACCTTTAATCCTTGTTGAAACAGTCCAGATTTCTGAGGATAGTGCATACTTGGTACATTCTTTCCAAAAAGGATTGCAAGGTAATCAAAGTAGACTCTCTACTTGTTTAAAAAATATAATCCATCATATTCTTTGACATTTTCAGGCGTAGTTATCCAGGGCAAATTTGCACGCGTCCACACTCTTAAATTGAACGTAGTTTGGCCCTGGCTTTGACGTGTCCGTCTGCTACGGGGATTTAACATGCCATCAACAACAACAGAGCGCAGTGTATTTTCATCCTGCCTGCGGACTATCCGAGCACAGGAGCGTTAGGTCGCACAGGCTTCAGCCTCCCATTCCCTCCTCCTCCTCCTCCTCTCTGTCTCTGTGTCTGCTCTTAATGGGATGATGGTGGACGTGCCACTGTGATAACCTGCATGCCAGAAACGCCTCTGGGTGTGCCAGTGACCAAACCGAACCTGTTTAACCCTCTCTTTGCCAGCTGCTGCCGCCACTTTTCTCTGTGTCTTCTTTTTCCTGTTTGATTTGATTTTGGTCACCTTTTCCTTTTGTGGTTGTTTTTGACTTGTTCCTCCTCTCGGCCTGACCCTGTTTGCTTGTGTCCTGTGAGTGTACGGGGGTTGGACACTGAAGGGGGCTTCTCGCTCTGTACTTGTGTAGTTCAGAGGTGGGGCACTGAGGAGGTGGCCACCTGGCTGGAGCAGCTCAGCTTGGGAGAATACAAAGAGACCTTCATCCGCCACGACATCCGCGGCTCCGAGCTCCTGCACCTGGAGAGGAGAGACCTCAAGGTATACACACAACCCCTTTCTGTGCCTCACGATGTCCCTCAGATCAACCGAAATGCTCTTTCTCTGTCCATCTCGCTCTTTGACTCTCTCTCTCTCTCTCTCTCTCTGTCATTTTACCTGTCACCCTGTTTGCTATTATGTGCTGCACTGCTCTGCTTGGCTTCCTTTGTGCAAGTGTCCTTCGGGTCTCCGAATACTTACACAACTAACCGCCTGATGCACGTAGGGTTATTTTAAGTGGGCTAGGCTTGAAAGACGCTAGCGGGGCTCTGAAGATGCGGTGGTGTGATGGGCAGCTCCACACTGACATGCCTCTGTTTGTGTAGCTCATGAGTACAGTCAACATGTTTATGTGTGTGTGATTCGGGGAACGCTTTGAACAAATCAGGCCCTGTTTACACTTGGTATGAACATCCGTTTCAGGTGATCTCATCAGAAGTGATCGTAAGGGGAAGATCTCGAATTTCTTGACTACTTACAATACCGTTCAAAAGTTTGGGGTCTGTAAGATTTTTTTAAATGTTTTTTAAAAGAAGTCTCTTCTGCTCACCAAGTCTGCGTTTATTTGATCCAAAAAAACAAAACAATAAAAACAGTAATATTGTGAAACATTATTACATAATTTTAAATAACTGTTTTATATTTAAATATATTTTGAAATGTAATTTATTCCTGTGATTTTCAAAGCTGAATTTTAAGCATCATTTCTCCAATCTTCAGTGTCACATGATCCTTCAGAAATCATTCTAATATGCTGCTTAAGAAACATTTATTATTATTATCAGTGTTGAAAACACTGTAATATTTTTGTGGAAACCATGGTACTTTTATCAGGGTTGTTTTATTTGAATCAGAAATCATCATAAATGTCTTTACTGTCAATGTCAAGTTAATGCATCCTTGCTGAATAAATATATTAATTTCTTTAAAAATGTCTTACTGACCCCAAACTTTTGCTCAACAGTGTCACTAACTATGTCACAGTGTTTCTGCATGTTGACAAGGCGGTATAAAGTAAAAACAAGTACTGAAATGTTGGCACATTTTTGCCATAATTGTGACGTTTCAAGCTGTATGCATTATTTTCGTCGAGAAACTGTATTATATTAATTTCAGATGTGTTTCACATGTGTTTCACTCATTTATTCACTAAACTCATTATTTGTGTCACTGCATTTGACAGTCGTTCTCAACTGGTGTCTCGTGACACAAACAGTCACAGGTCTGGTCTGAAATGCAAATTAAAAAATCATATAACAATGCATTGTTATTATAGGAAAATATCAACTTTTTAAGAGAGGAGAAAACGCCAGCAAAACCAATTGAGAACTAATAATATAATATAATATAATTACACTACAAATGCAATGCTGTCATGTACTTTTCTCCACATGAAGTTTGAGTCCTGAGATGCAATTATGAGATGTAAACAGGGCCTCATTTACAATGTTTTACCGGTTATAGCTGTATAGTTGAGCTATTTTAAACGATAAATCTGTCTAGGATCATCACTTGAATGGTCCAATATATTATACAATTTAGCACAGTGATGGAGCACTATAAACGTCCTCACCAGAAACTCAGTGATGCTTTCATGTGCACTTGATGCAGAAATAAATATGTCATAATACATTCAATAAATGTATTATAAATCCTCATGAGTCACACCTCCCAGTGAATAATTACATAAAGTGTTGGTGAAAGCAGCTCAGTGTTGTGTAGTGCTGAATGTCTATGTGTGAGGTGCTCTGGTCACACTTATCACAAGCACTAGTGAACCTTGGACTGTGCCATTTTACGCCTCTGTTTTGTCCCCCCATTTCAAACATCCCTGCCATTTAGCTGGTCTAACCTTATTCTGTCTCTAGGGATGTCCTCAAACATTTTTTGAAAACTTAATTGGGACATAAATAGATCTGAGTGTTTCAGCTGTAAACCAGTCAAGCTCAAATTCAGCGGTATTGTGACATTTGCTGTCACTGGATCAGCTGCATTGTTTTAACCCGAGGTTAACCTGGGTTATTGTGTTTCCTATTGATCAACTGATATTGGTGTTGTAATGGCTGATGCTGATAGAAATATCTAGAGAGCAGAGTGGACGACGACCGATATAATGGTGATATATAATTAAATGAATAGCAAATATAGTACATAAATAGTTTAAATTGAAACTTACTTTAACAAAATGAATCTGTATCTGTGTAATGCCTCGTTTAGATTAGCCTGACTGCCACTAGATGTCACTTTTTCTGTGGCCTTATCTCAAACCTACGACCTAGATGGTTTCATTATATTTTGGGGAGACATGGGAGTCAGGAATTTCGATAATCATTTTAAATTGACAATTTGACTGATTGTCAATTTAAAATTATATGGAAGTTCCTGGCTCTGACTGTGCTTAATTGTATTGTTAATACTTCAACACACATTCAAGACTCCATGTTCACGTAGCATATATTTTACTTAAAGGTGTAACTGTATTGTTCGCTTCAATACCCATAACGCACTGGACTTTGATCCGACTGTGTGAGTAGGGATAAATCTGGAAAAACGATCTAGCCTATACTTTTCACAAAAGGCCCAGATCTATCAGAAGTCCAGCAGATGATGCAAAATGAGGCGTTTTACATAATTCATCCTTTTGCTAACAAATAAATGGAATACCTCAGTGTGAGTGTAACACGGAGAAATAGTACACATTGTTCATTTACATATACTACTGACATTGTAATGAATGAAATTTGTCATTACCCTTTAAGAAATGCAAGTATTTTTGTTTGAAAATGACCATTTAAACGGATAGTTCACCCAAAAATTAAAATTTGATGTTTATCTGCTTACCCCCAGGGCATCCAAGATGTAGGTGACTTTGTTTCTTCAGTAGAACACAAACGGAGATTTTTAACTCAAACTGTTGCAGTCTGTCAGTCATATAATGGAAGTGAATGGGAATCACGGCTTTGAGAGTAAAAATAAATATACACAAACAAAACCAAATTAAAACCTTCGGCTCGTGACGATGCATTGATGTGTAAAGACACGAAACGATCGGTCTGTGCAAGAAACTGAACAGTATTTATATAGTTTTTTACCTCTGATTCACGCAATGTCCGAACTGTTCGAACTCTCCTGAGCGGCGGCGCATCCTCCTGAGCGCGTTCTCAACAGCCGGCACGTGAGGCGTCTTCTTCTTCTTCTTGCTTTACGGCGGATCACAGACTTATAAGTGCATTACCGCCACCTATCTCTCAAGTGGACCATTGACACTCTATCTACAATCTCAATTAGGAGTGTCAATGGTCCACTTGAGAGATAGATGGCGGTAATGCATGGAAAAAAAGCTCGTCAACGAACACTTTTCGTCATAGTCTTCGTTAACGAAATTAACACAAAAAAAATGGTAATAATGTCTAAAGGAAAATACAAACACAACATTTTCTGCAATCAAATTATATTGCTTGGAACATAAAATATTTAAATGCTATTTTAATATTTGTTTTAATTTTTTTAATTGCATTTGACCTTGAACTTTATTTTAAGGTATCCCTGTTACAATGTAGTTAAACAAATCAGTGCCGAGTAATATTAATTAAAACCTGGACTTACTATAGCTTTAGGGTTAGGGTAAGGTGGTTTAGGATTGGTTGCTTGTAATTATGCAGAATTTGCTGTTATTACTGTACTAAGTATTTGTGTGTAGCAAAGATACTATAATAAAGTGTTACCAAAATCTTATTGTTTTGAAACTGTGCTTTGAAAAATCAGTTTAAACTTGGGTTAAACTGCAGCTTAGTCGGTTTATGATATCAATAGTGCAATAAAAAATGTTTTATTCCACAAAACAAAAATCCAACAGAATCAAAAAGTAGTTCAATGCAACAAGTAAAAAAAATGCAACGATTTATACGTAACTTTTTTATGTGAGCTGAACTCCTGAAGGTGTGAGCTCTGGAAACGCCTCATTCTGAGTGCACTTCTGTTTGTCTGATTCCTCTAGGATCTGGGGATCTCGAAGGTGGGTCATATGAAGAGAATTCTCTGATATCAATAGTGCAATAAAAAATGTTTTATTCCACAAAACAAAAATCCAACAGAATCAAAAAGTAGTTCAATGCAACAAGTAAAAAAAATGCAACGATTTATACGTAACTTTTTTACGTGAGCTGAACTCCTGAAGGTGTGAGCTCTGGAAACGCCTCATTCTGAGTGTACTTCTGTTTGTCTGATTCCTCTAGGATCTGGGGATCTCGAAGGTGGGTCATATGAAGAGAATTCTCCAGGGAACTAAGGACTTGGCCAAGAGTTCGATGGTGGACCTGTGAGAGACGTCAACATACATTCCGTTCGTGAGAGAAGAGGAGTTGCAGCGGGAGCTGGATCTCTGTAGGAATAGCTTGTAGAAAAGCTAGGGATGTTTGTTTTCGAGCAAGTGCTGATGCCAAAAAAACAAGGATTGTGTCCCATGACTTTTAGACCCATAGGAAAGCCATTCCTCCCTTATCGCATCGACGGCACAATCAGGTATGCAATACTCATCGTGCACGTGACCTCTGGCCTCTATTACAGATTCCAAATCAAGTAGCAGAACAGGACTTCCAAACCGAGAGGAGAGGAGAGGAGCACACGGCCTCTGAGTAGCTCACTGGCTCTTTACCTTGCGGTAGATGGCAACAATAGGAGGGCGATGTGATGTGTCAGCAATATTCTGCTTTTGACAGCACTGTTTACATTTTAAGGAGACGGGAAAAAGACTGCTGGAGTATCGCAATCATAGTAGTGCGGCGGTGCAGTCCAGGAAAGGTCAAAAGGGGTTTCCTTCGCCAGTGACATACTGATGCATGGTATGCTTGCTATATTTGGATAGCTGTTTTACTGCATGATCTGCGTCTTGTTTTTTATTGTACAAATTTACACTTGAACAAGTTTTATATGAATTTAGTATAATGCCATTTGTTACTACTGAAGCATCCCTTTGGTCTAAGTAGACTGCTGATTTATTTCTATTTATCTGTCTGCATGGAAACCTCGTGTCAAAGCAGTGTCATGTGCCATATTTATTGTCAGATGAACTTTATTGGTAAGAAATGTTTTAATCTTACAGTAGGACGTTATGTAAGTCAGTGAAATAAGTACCAAAGCGAATGTCCCCTGGTTTATGTTCTTTAAAACATTTCAAGTTTAGTTTTCCCCCTTAAATATTTGAGATATTCATCGCAAATGGTCAAATCTGAAGTAGTTCAGAAAAACATGGACACGGCGACTCTTTGTAGCTTAAAACTTATTATTATACATTAGTTGAAATAGGACTTCTATTGTTTTGAATAAGAAATTGCAGTTGACCTGCAACATTACATAGTTGATATTTACTGAGTTCAGGAACCCAGTGCAAGTTTGATAGGATCCTCTACATTTGGTTGATGGCATTACAGGGTATAAGAGATTGTTTGTTTGTTAATATATGCACTGTATATATATACGTTTAAAAAGTCTAAACTGTTAACTCCAGTTATGAGTAAAGACTTTGTATAATAGAACGCTTACATGATATTATCAGATGAGACATTTATTTGTGTATAGAGCACCATAACACCTTTTTGAATTATTCTGTTTAGTAATCGCCTTTACACGTTAAGTGCAGTTGTACTCTATGGAAGGTGCAATATTGTATTTATTTTGATACAGTTCTTCTCTATGAAGCTTTATTATGTGAGGTTTTTCCATGGAAAACTAAAAAGATAAACTTTACACACTCCTCTTTTTTCGGTTTTGGATTAAGGCGGACTTTGGGTCAGACAAATCATGCCATGTTCTCTCCAAAATTAATAAATCTTCCATAAGCAAATTGTTGATCCTGTCTAACCGTGCTTCCAGGATAATTTGCTAGATGGCTGGATGTTTCCTCACACCGACTATAAAACTGTTGTGCCTCTATTTTTTCCGTAAAATGGAAAATTTCGAGCTCGGAGCTACACGTAGTTCTACATAAGCCAACCCGACCATCAGTGCATGTAGGACTCATAACAGTGGATTTTTGTTGATGTTATATTATAATGTTCCTCTAGAGGGTGTTCGATAACATCAGAGTAGTACTTGATATATATACAGAGCGAAAGAGAGTAGTGTCGAAAAAGATGTGGTGTTCCCAAACAAGAAATGCTATCCTACCCACAATTTACCTGAACTGAGAATTCAAACAAATATGGAGTCCCTGGAGGACTGGATTTGGTCTGTTGGGTGGAACCGAGCAGGATGTTTTTAAAAAGAAAAATACACATTTGAAGAGTTTGGTGAGAGTTTAGGCATTCTTATCAAATGATGGGACTAAAAATGAGACTTAATTCATGACAGCATTCATTAATCAATTATAGATTACAACTGGTTTTGCTCCAGGATCCGAATTTCGCCTTCAGCTTCACATGGCGCCAAACGCAGGGCCGAATAGTTTATTGTACACAAAGGAATAAGAAAATGTCCTTAAAAGTCATTAATATTATCATGAACTGCATAGAACATTGACAATATTGTGAATGCGCAAACAGTAGAAGTGTGATTTACACTTTTTATAGCTTGTGTGTTTGGTTTCTAAATGTCAGTTGAGTTTTGATGGTTTTATGCTCTCGGCAGCCAATAATTCACCACATAAAACACATTGTGGTCTGCACAAACCATGTTTATTCTTGTTGTAAGTGAACCCGTATTTAATGTAGTTTGGCCTTGTCCATATTGACATTGTCTAGCCTCCACCAAATGAAAGACGAACTTAATACCCTCCAGTTTGATTGGACGCATAATGCTGGACGTACAAATTGAAAGATGAGGAAAACATTTTCTCCTCTCTTTTAAAAGTTGATAAGCCTTTTTATATGTCTATCCTAACTACACACAATTATACAGTTAATGGCATTCTAGCAGATGAGAACCACTGGCGTCCATAATAAAGACAACAGTGCGGCCTGCTTTTATCAGCAATTTGTCCATTGCAGTTTAATTGACAACTAAATGTATCTCACTTCCCGTCTTTTCTCATTAGTGAGTATCTGCTGAGGTTTCAGCATCTGCCTGTAGGCATTTCAGGTTGGCTGTTTAATCCATCAGCTGGCCCACATGAAATCTGCGCCAGCAGAACTCCGCGAAAACCTCTGCAGATTGGGATGCGCATCAAGTTTTACACATTCCCTTTCACTTGCGTATTCCTTTATTAAATATTTTGGCCAGCTAAATGCTTTCATCTACCACTTAGTCTCTGGATAACACATTTGACCTTTTTAAAACCCATTCACAGATATTTTCTCCAAAATCAATGCATCTGGGCTTATTCATAGGTGACAGAAAAAAAAAAAACTGTAATCTGATAAACATTTGATCCGACAATCAAATGGGCCATTTATAGCAACAGTTCTGTTTGTGGTTATATAAAATCAAAACCTATGTGCACATACGTCCACGCATTCCGAAACACGACTGAATGTACTGATATATGCTTATCAGATATGCATTTCTGAGTGACCGCATTATAAAAGATGATTACCCCAACTAGCTAGAATCATTACCAAAGACACAAGATCATTTCCAGAACACTACAAAGCTCCCCGAAGCCCGGTTTAATTGGCCATAAACATGATCTCTTTTTGACAGCTGTAGCAGATCGACCTTGTATATGGTGCCTCTGTATAGTTCATTTGTTCACAACAGACTCAAATCACACAAGTGCAGTCTTCCTCTCATTGCCACACTAAACACATGTGCACATGATCACATGAACCTCAGTTCAGTTCTCAAGCCAACACATGAGTGTTTTTCATTGGACTATGAGTGACGGTGGGCTTCGGCTTATGGCGAACGTAAAGCTGTAAACTGCCTGGTTTTTCAAAAACAAATTAATTTGAGGAATTTGTAGAGCAAGGTAACATATCTTTGACATGATTTATGTCCAGTAAGAGAAGTGTGATGCAAGTTTCATTTGTTTACATTGTGTTCACAATGGCACAGTTTCATTTTTAAGACTACATGTATAGGTATATTTACAATACTTGCATATTTATTAAGGTTAAACAACTGATGTGTATGTGTTTTCACTATTGGGATATAATGTTACGGTAGTCACTTGTATTGATATCTGGATGATTTTGGTAAGTAGTAGGTAATTTTTATGACTACTAAGTGACTGTTTTCTGTGCCTTTTTATCGTAGATGCATGGTTAACTATTTATTACAATATGGAGGTCACTGAGATGTGTATTTTTGTATCCTGATTAAGTGTTTCGATTTTGATGTACATTTTGAGGTGGTAAAACACTGCCAGTTGATATCTTCCTTCTTCAATAAAATTGAATGCATACACAATCTGTGTCTTGGATATTTGACTTATTAATTTGAATTTGTATGTGTAAGTACATTAAATATGTATTAACACATCATAGAATTAACACAATGGAATAATAGACTTAGTTTTCAATAATGCTATATATTTGTCAGACTCTGTTCCGTGTTTTGTGGTTGTTTTCCTCATGTGCCTTCCTTTCCCATGTTTAATTTGTCCCAGGTGTTTCCCTTGATTGTTTCATTGCTCCCAGGTGTGTCTCGTCATCCCCTCCTCCTGTGTGTATAAATAGGGTTCCCTGTGTGTGCTCCAGCGTCCGGTATTGTTCAGGTCATGTTCATGTCATGTCTCCATGTATTGCGTGAGTGTTCCGTGTTCCTTTGTGTACATTAAAACCCAGTTGGATTGATGTACTCCTCGTCTCTCTCCGTTCCTTGCTCCTGACTCTGCTCAGCAGTGCACCCGTGACAATATTATATTATGGTAAGGATTTTGTGTTAGGTCTGTGACAACATTATTGTAAAAACAAACATTACTATTGTGCTTAAAAACAATAACCACACACATATACCTCAGATCATCATCCACACAGAATTTTTTGCTGATAGCTAGATAGATAGATATACGTAGATCAAATGTACTGTATATATATATATGTGTGTGTGTGTAAATATTATATATATATATATATATATAGAGAGAGCGAGAGAGAGAGAACAAAGAATATTTTAATATTTTAATTTGATGCAACCTAGGTCAGGACCAACCTGCAGTACCTTTGCAGCCCACCAGGGGATGCTGCCCACACTTTGGGAAGCATAGATCTACTAGCGTATATCACAAAACAACAAGGCAGATGGCCTATATGAAGAAATGTTCATCTGGCTATACTGGTTACTACTTTGCTAATTTATTCCTATACCATACCTTTAAATTGTATCTCTGATGCATAATTATTGACCCTTTGAAGAGCACTTCATTTCTGTACAAATCAAGTTTCAAATTACACAGATTCATGTTTGAGATGGAGACAGACATCTGGTAGAAAAATGAACGTAAGGAATCACACAATAAGTGTAAGAATCAGATTCAAGCAAGAAAGCCATTCATTTTCTCCATAGACAAATAGTTTTTAAGCGATAAAACATATCTGCCATGAGTTCCGAGTTAAGTGTGATTAATAGCTTAATTCCCAGTGCAGAACTACACTACCCATAATCCTGAAGAGAAGTCCACCAATCAGAGGAGCTGGTGTTACCATGAAAACATAAATTGGTGTACTTAAAGGTGGGGTAAGTGATTTCTGGTAGCCAATGTTGATATTTCAAATCACCAAAACAAACACGCCCCACACATACGTACGCAACCCAGGCAACGATTATGACACACAAGCATTTTCAAGCAAAAGCCAGCATATATTAGTTCTGTGAAACAAAGCAAAATCAATGTTACTCACCTATCGACAAGAAACAAAGCAACCTTGGCGTCCGATCGCAGGCATTCCCGCTCCTTAAATTCTCTCCAGCGCTGGAAAAGAAAGCTGATCCGATATTTACACGGGTCCTACTTCTTGCCTTATCGTAAGCCTTCTTTTGTTCCGTAGACGTTTTTCTCTTTTGTTTTTTATCCGCCATCTAATAATGTCCGTCCTGTGCACTGAGCGCTCTCTCCGCTACATCACGAGTAGACACGCCCCTTACTGCTGATTGGCTACAAGTTTGTTTTGGTACTCGGCCCGACTCAGTTTTCTAAAGCGTTTTTAAAAAAATACATACTCCACCTTTAACTGACATGAAAATAATGTCAAATTCTAAAAATAGACTTTGCTCTTTCTAGTAAGCAAAATGTATGCTTCATCATAATTGTCTGGTGAGTTCATTAAATTGTTACTTTCAGCCTGGTTTCATTGTAATCCACCCCAAGAAAACGTGAGACGACAGAAATAATGTTAAAATAATAAAATACTACATTAAATTATATTTAACTGTATGGGCCCTTTAAGACTGTAAAGACTCGTTTCAACAGTCATTGTAAATCCTGCAAAGTTTTTTGTATTCCCTTTTTTTAATGTATGTACATTTATAACACTATACTTTGTATTATTTTACCTTTGCATCAAATTACAACAAAACTAGTTAACGCTACTGACTGCCATTATCAGTCTATCTCTATTTGTTATTATTATTATTATAAAGTCATGAAAACACTATCATGGAGTTGTTCTTTTGCTATTTAAACAAACGGAAAAAATGCAAAAAAAAATATATAGCTATTTGAGGAAGTCTCCCATTCACTGCTATAGAAGTTTACCCAACTATGTCGACTTCTGCTGCTACAGGGCTGAATTCAACATTGCACATAATAGGGAAACATCCAACAGGACTGTCGAGGGACTTGGGCTGTAGATGGAGGAGCTGAACACGCAGCAACATCGAAAGCTCGAGTTCTGATAGGTCTGGGAAAAGGGAATTCAAGTCTCTGATCCATTGCTTCAGTAGATGGCGGTAATGCTCAATTGGTGATTGCGAGCCGCCAATAAAAAAACGAATAAGAAGAAGAAGAAGAAGAAGACTTCTGCTGCTGAGAAACCCATCACTGTCTCTGCGCTCAACTTCTCCCAGCCGCCACTCTGGGTTTGATTACTTTCGCCTGCTCGTCTTGTTTTCATGAAATGAACGGACGTGAGAGCAGCTAGCGTCCTTCTGCACGGCTCTGTCGTTACAAGGTGAGACGCGCTTCATTTTCATTTGTCTGTCATTTTCCAGCATTCATCCTATAGCGCAGAGTAACGTTAGATACGAACCCCTCGAGCGATGTCAGAGGTGCGGATCACGGCTGATGTTTTCACGGGCCTGATGCTAATGCTAATGCTAGCCAGCTGTGTCTGTGACGACAGCATCAGGCTTTAGCATTAACCACACAAAAAACATGTTACTGATCATGCGTTTACATGCACTGTTCCTGAGGAAAATCTGCGATAATTCAGTCATAATGCCTGTCCTGTGGCGAAGCCTGAAAATGAAAACATGAATCGCCAAACCAAAAAGATGAGAGACCGGCATCAGATATGACACATACATGACTGCAGGTCAAGTGACGCCGTGAGGAGCTTCGAAACGTGTGTTAAAAGAGGTTTGTCATGGACATCTGGAGCTGTCACGGGTGATGAAGCGTATTTTAAGATCGCAAATATTACAATAAGGGTGTTATAGCCAGGAATCACAAATGAGGTTTTGCACACAGCCACTCCCCTTTATAAGTTGGGAACAGATCTCATAAACATCTGTTGATTTCAGGAAATCTTTTGACTCTGCTCATGCTCATGCTTTCCGCACAGATCACATGCAGCAGCCAGTGCCATCACTTGCTCATGTTGATGTCCTCCTCTTTCTCATAAAGACGCCGCCGGGGTTCAGGCTTGGCGTAAATGTGCTTATTTTGTATGCTGAATTCTTAGAAGCAATGTT
This sequence comes from Sinocyclocheilus anshuiensis, assembly GCF_001515605.1. Taxonomy (NCBI): domain Eukaryota; kingdom Metazoa; phylum Chordata; class Actinopteri; order Cypriniformes; family Cyprinidae; genus Sinocyclocheilus; species Sinocyclocheilus anshuiensis. Next base: position 460,130 of record NW_015554162.1, read on the forward strand.
TACCTTTGCAGTCCCCACCCACACACAGTCATGCTGAAGTGCATCAAAGTCTGACCTATTTCAGCATTCAGGTGTGAACGCTTGTTTAGTCAGAAAGACGAGCTGCACTGTGCAAGGTTCAGTACTGTGGAAATGCTCTGGGCCAGCAGAAATCAAGCTCTGCGCCATCAAGGGGACTGCAACCAGTTGCAACACACCTCTTCATAATTCAGTAAATGTGTAAGACTTTCTTTCCTCTGCAGAAGAATGTTGGTAACCAAGCCATTTTGGTGCCCATTTTATTTGATTGTATGGACAAAAAACACAGAGACATTTCTTGAAATGTTTTCTTTTGTGTTTGAAAAACCTGTTTAAAGGGATAGTTCACCCCAAAATTAAAATTCTGCCAGCACTTACTGACCCTCATTTTGTTCCAAACATCTATGAGTTTCTTTCTTTCTTACAAAAAAGAAGATAATTTGAAGAATGCTGGGAACCAACGAGTTGCTGGTAGCCATTGACTTCCATAGTATTTTTTTTTCATACTGTGGAAGTCAATGGCTAACAGCAACTGTTTTGTTACCAACGTTCTTCAGAATAGCTTATTTTATGTTCAGCATAAGAAATAACTCATACAGGTTTGGAACAGCTTGAAGGTGAGTAAATGATGACAGAATTTTCATCTTTCATCTAATGAGAATTGCAAAAAAAAATGCCAATATTGCATTCAGTTGTGTTAAAAGAGAACATAAAAATCCTATGTTCTATAATTTCTATAATTTTCTGTCTCTGTGTGTGTGTGTGTGTGTGTGTGTGTGTGTGTGTGTGTGTGTGTGTGTGTGTGTGTGTGTGTGTGTGTATATATATATATATATATATATATATTAACCTGGATTTCATCATATTTCATGTAAATACTATAAGGCATCAGATAAAAATCCTATTCACTTTATCCATAGGGGAATTTATTTTTAACAATAACTCATAAACTGTTAAAGAGTTTGTTAATCAATGGTATAAGGTTTTGTTGAAACCGTCAGTACGCATTATTTTAACTTATTATCATGTTTACATTTCTGGTGAAAAACTACGTTACCCGTCATTCTGCAAAGTAATCTCCTCCAATCAAAAACCCTTCTATATTTGTGTATATTTTGGGATAGCCTATTTTGGGATAGCCTAAATGTAAAATGTATCTATTGTTTCTATATTAATAATCGTCATCTTTAAGTCGAGTTTTATATTTCTCCATTGTTTTTTATCATTCACAGTGCTTCATGGGATTGTAGTTCTTTCCCATCATTAAAGCTGTTAAATACACAGTCCAACATTTTTAATACTGTTTTGCTTAAAAAAAAAAAGTAATGTAACTTGTGAATGATTCTCCTCATAGCTCAAAAAATACCTTTTAAAAATCCCCATGGGGAAAAATAGTTCAGAAACCAAGGCCGCTGAAAACATAGGTGTGTGTACTGTAGCACTCCATTAAAAATAAACAGGCCATCAGTTCATAGGCCTTGAACAAACATATTTGTCAGGCCGTAAACAAGAGGTGTATTATAATTAGTCTGAGCAAGCATTCAGGGAGAGCTTTAGTTCTGAGTCCTTATTAACCCACAACAACAGATGGATACACTCACCTAAACTGCTGCTCAAGAGCTAGGGATGTTTATTTTGTCTCACATCAAGTTAATGTTGAGAAAAACAACAATATCCACATGCTCGGGTGAAAGTTGGCTCAATGCGTTCTTATTAATAAGAAGATGTTCCAGAGACACAAAGAGAATGGTGTGCTAAGCAGAGTTTCTTACAGCGCTTTGTGTTTTCTGTTCTTACAGCACTCTCTCCCTCCAGGAAACTTTCAAGATCACTGTGCTGTCAGATGAGCTCTCTTCTCGGCTCACATGCGCTTACCTGTCCTGTAGTCACGAATACAGTGATGGACAGCTGTCTTTACTCAGTCGGAGTTCATGTGATTTCTCATTGTAGTGGTGATGTTATGATAACTCGGTTTCACTGATTCATTTGATCAAAAGTAATTGCATTTTGTAAGATCATTTAGTAATATCATTTTGATAAAAGTAATTCCAGACTTTGCAGACCACGACATTTTGTGATCAAATAAATCAACTTAACACGCTCCACAGCGCCACTCAGTTCATTTAGTTATAACTGACTTTTAGTTTGCGTGCTTAGGATTTATCATGGATTCCCCGCATTTACTGCCAGCAAAGCAACACGCAGTATATTTTGTATAGCGTTTTTATTTTTTGAATAATAATTACAGATCGAATATTTGAATATTCTACTTTTTGTGCATACCCATACTAGCTTTCAGCATGTGCCACTTGCTTCTTATTTATTTTTTCTCTACTTTATCAGATTCTGTTTGGAATCCCTCTTTGCTTCTTTCACATAAGCTTCTGCAGTGCACAGATAAGATCTCACTGCTATTGCACACTGTTTCGGTTCAGGCTATGTGAGAATGTGATAACAGCCTGACTTTGGGCTGTCATATAGCCTAGACCTACATCTTTCAATCATTTTGGTCTACCGCACACACATAGATGGCCCAAGAAAACTGGCCTGCTGAAGGCTGTATAACGCTACATAAAACGTGTGTAGACGCATCATGGCACTGCGCATGTGCGAAAGGTGTTTTTAAGTCCGACTGAGAAAACAGTTGGATTCTAATGTTTATGTGCTTAATTTTTCCCTGTTAATTGGATTATTTCAGGTTACACCACCCTTTCCAATCCGATCAAAATTTCACTCGTAAAAAGGTGTTTATTGATTTTCAGTCTGATTGAGCCAATCAGTCTGGTTATAAATAGAAAAGTGTGCGTGCATGATGAAAGCATAGCTACTGTAGACTATAAGATTGAATTTTTGGCAGCTAGAATGAAAAGTTTTACAAAAATGTGTATTTAATTCAGCCCACCCTTTTCACTTCAAGGAGAGGAGAACCTCCTGTCCAGCACCGCAACATCATGGACGCCTGTGCACGGATCAGAGGGGTCCCGTTAAAGAGCTGTGCCAACATGAAGAAAGAGGTATGATGTTGTCTACCACTGTTCACTTCTGTTTCATTCATTTAGAATTTATTTATAACAGTTTCCAATAAGCTTTATGCCTTTTTGAGCAGACCATCCGTGAGGGCTCACACCCGTGTCTGAAGAGCCTGTTGAAACACAAGAAGGAGCTGTGCAGTGTGGTAGTGGAGCTGCATAATAAAGAACCACAGTCTCTATCAGAAGTAAGGATCGCACTTTATTTATATGCATGCTTGCAATTGCAAAGGGGGGCGTTTTTGCAGTGGTTAAAGGATTATTCTGGGTTCAATACTAGTTAAGCTCAGTCTTGTCCCTCTTTTCAATTGTTCCTCAGTTGCTTTAAAAAAGCGAAAATCTGGGCTACATCGAGGCACAGTGGAAGTGAATGGAGCTGATCCATAAACATTTCAATAGTGTAGCCACAAGACATAAGCAATATGTGTGTTAGTATCAAAGATGAGACAATTAAAATAAATTTACAAAAATATTAAATGCAAGTGTACTTATATAACACAAAATAACTTTTGTGGGGAAAAAGGTCAAAATATGTGTGAAATAATGTTCTATTATCATTCAACTTATCATATATGTGACCCGTGCTGGCAAAGTGCGCAAAAAAAGTGAAAAATGTCAATTTTGAGGTTTTCACAAAAATTAGTTCATTAAGCCCTCGTCTAGCGATCCCAATGCTCCAAATAATAATTTTAGCTTTTACCTTTATTTGTACGTTTTCTGAGAGGAGTACCTTTTCTCCGCTCGCTTCTCGTGCTGACTGTCATCCGAAGTGTGCACATAAAGGCGCTTCCGACTGCGCGCGGTCCCGATAAATATACACAGAGTTACAGTATTTAAGTATTCACGCAAACATAATCTGTTATGTCTTAAGTGAACGTTCGGGGAACTGTTGGGGAAAAACATCTGATGTGTAACATTATGTTAGATCCGTGCACTCTCAGACTGTAAGTACGTTTTTTATATTTAAAAAATTTGCCATTGACGATTCAAACGCGAGTTTTTTGGGCAGTGTAGAGTAGCACTAGTTGTTTGTCATTTGTCCGATCACAAATGCAGACATGGTTTTATGTTATGCTCCAGCCGGACAGGGCATCACAATATGGTAAGGGGCGTAACATTTCCGTCACACACTTGAATTACACCAAATACACAAAATAATGTTCTTTTTAGCAGCATCATATGACCCCTTTAACTCGGTTTTTCTCAAAATTGACTTTGCTGACTCTATCGACTTCAAACAGGTGTAGCTCAGTCATTTTCCGTCCGATTCCAACAAATCATACATCATTCTGAAGGACTTTTAATGGAGAATGTGAAAATAAAAATAACTCATTTTTGAAAATGTGCTCATTTTGACTTATTTTGCCAGCACAGGTCGCATATATTTATGTAAAAACGAAACATACTTATTCTGACCTGTACTTATTAAAATATATAAAAGAAAAAGTGATCATACTAAATTGTATTATATTTAAAATTTTTAAATATAATATTTTATATGATTAAAAAAAACATCTTGCTGAAAATTGGGTAAAATCTAGTAGTTTGAAGGATAGTGGCAAAGATTGATAAAGATTTTAAATTACAGTTAATTAATTTCTGGGTGCTGCATTGTGATCCTTAAATGACATCTTATGATTCTTGTTCTTATGCCTGGCAAGATTTTTTGGTCTATGAAATACTATTACAGTGAATGACATTTTAGTGGGTGTCTTCTGTAAATCATCGTAAAAATGTGTGATAGTCCTTATTTTTTGCTCAGAAAACTAAAATTAAGCAGGACAAATTCTAATGTTCAGGCAAAAAACAAAACAAAAACAAATTTAAAGCTGGACATTTCTGTTTTTTAAATTCTCCAAAAATTTATTAACATTTATTTCCATTATTAGTGCCTCACCATTTTGTTTGTTTGTTTGTTTGTTTTTGTGAAAACAAGAGACTAGTGTAATTTTTTTAATGTGCTAATCGAGATTAATATGCAACAAATGCCGTTGATTTGGCTGAGCTGGAATAATACATACACAGATGCTTCAGTTTAAATGTTTCGTGACATCTTTTTGAGTTGAGTAATTCTGAAAGCCTCCTTAACAACAGATATTGGTGATAAGAGAGCGGTTAGAGTCAACTGGGACAGTTCAGCAGTGAGACTGTTGCATCTCACATCATTATATACATGACGGCATCTCATGAGGCTTAAATTCTAAAAAAGAAATTGCAGTTGCAGTGTGGCTTGTTTTCTTTTTTGTTAGGGTGGCATTTTTCGAAGTGGCTTTGTAATTCTCATGAAGGGGGGTGAATTGTTCCTGCTGATATTGTAGTTTATTTGCACACACTGTGTCTGCGTTGTTAACTAAAGGCAATCAGATAATAAGGTAGCAAACACGACTTAAAGGTACTGTACTGTATTTCCTGGGACTGCACAACATCGCTCCATCACTGCAATCTAGACACCTGAGCAGTGAAAGTGCAATCGACTGATATATATATAAAACCAGACTATATCTATGCACACCTACACCTA
>NW_015554162.1:466118-469010 GCF_001515605.1 Sinocyclocheilus anshuiensis
CAGATGCGCGAGCTTGTCGAGTGAATATTCCTTTCTCACAGACATCACTGGAAAGTTTGTAGTTCGGTCGGATATGTCAAAAACAAGTAAGTAAAACAATGCACAAGTTACTTAATGGTAGGGAGACAGAGAGAGAGAGCGAGAGAGAGAGAGCGAGAGACTCTTGAGAGAGAGAGAGAGCGCGCGCGCAATTCTGTTGTGTGATCTTTGATGTTCACTCACTTAGCACACGCATCATTTTGATTAAAACTAAATCGTAAAAATAAGACCATTTATAGGGGCATTCACTATAAACATCATTTATTTTCAACCTTAGGCAATACACGACTTTCTGGCGAAAGTGAAACTAACAGCCTGTGTGAAATGCGCTAGGCTGTACTACTGTCCTCTCATTCTGCATCAGTACAAATACGTGCTCGTGTTTTGCTTGTTTCATGAGTGTTTCTGCATTATATGAATATAATGGCTTTGGAATATAAATCGCAGCACGTTTCAGGTGAAAAAACGTGACTTCTATTTCTGAAAATATCACAGTTAGGAGATTTATAAACACCAAATTTAACACACCTGCTCCCCATTCACACCTGAGACCTTGTAACACTAATGAGTCACATGACACCGGGGAGAGAAAATGGCTAATTGGGCCCAATTTGGACATTTTCACTTAAGGGTGTACTCACTTTTGTGGCCAGCGGTTTAGACATTAATGGCTGTGTGTTGTTATTTTGAGGGAACAGCAAATTTACACTGTTATACAAGCTGTACACTCACTACTTTACATTCTTCAGTGTTGTCACATGAAAAGATATAATAAAATATTTACAAAAATGTGAGGGGTGTACTCACTTCTGTGAGATAATGTGTATATATATGCTACATCACTTGGTTGTCAGTTATTTTTAATTTGATCAACATACAGTTACTGCAGCCATGATCAATAGAAAATGTTAACAAGTATTAATTACACTAGGATAGTCTAATTTGCATTAAGAAGGAAACATGTTTGAAATGAAAGGAATTACATTTCATTTAAATACGCACAAAACCAGTATGTTAAGTTGTTAAGTTAAGTTGGACTGATGTGTAAAGTTGGGTAATCAGTAAATAAGAAGCAGGTTTGTCATGCAGGTCTGTTGTGTGCTGAAGTGACACAGCTGTTTAGTGCCCAAAAATATATTTCATTTAACTGTTGCATCAAAGAACAGTTTTTATAAAATCTACATTGTAACTTTAATATAAATGGTGTCATTCTTCTCTTTCATAGGTACATTACGTATGCTTACCTAGTCACGTTGAGGGGGAAGATTTTACTCTACAGGTACGTCATAGTTATGCCACTTCTGTTTAAACCCCTTAACTGTCACCGTCCCGTATACGGGACACCTAAGTTTACTTCACTATAGTACAATTAAATCCTAATATAATCATGACAAACTATATATCATTGGAAAGGTCTAAGCCACCTAAATAGATATTTACAACAGTAATAGATTAATTTATGACAAGAGTGCACCAAGAGTCTATGACAAATCTACATCATAACAGGAGTTCTGACCTTTGTCACAAAAAGTCTTTATTTTGTTGCCTTTTTCCCTATCTCATGTTTTAGTAATCATCATAAGTTATATACCATTTGAAAGCTTAAAATCTCCAAATTTATCCTGTGAAAACCATTTTGAAATCGGACATTGCGTTACCATAGAAATGGTATTTCAAAATATTTTAGCGGTCTCCTCCCCCTTAGTGGGGGTGTCATTACAAAATGTATTACGGTCTTTTAGAATCAAAATGTTTTATAATCTTGACAAAATACATATCGTTGGAAAGGTCTGAGTCTCAAGATTCCATATTTTGTGATAGACGTAATATTGAGAGAGAAATTGATAGAATTGTGACAGAAATGCATCCAAAAAAAATTCAATTGAGTTTGTGTGGCACCCGGTGGCTGTTTTTGGTATAGCGCCTAAACAAAATTGCATATGAACCTACATTTTTTTATCAACTTCAAATTTGGAACACAATTTTGTAGCAATTTTGTATTTTTAACTGTTTTTTTTTTATTTCTTATTTTACTATAAGAAAAATAGTACAATACATTTTCTTTAAAGTAAATTGAAACTTCTATAACTTTTTAATACTTTCATTTTATTAAATGATTTCACTTCTGTAATAATCTGCTAATTGTCTTCTTTAAAAAGAGACCAACCTTAGGTCTGTATTCAAAAGTGTTCATTAATTATAATAATTTAAGTTTGGATAGTGCACTTTCTCGTGAATTTTCAAAAATGGGGATGGCAGTTAAGGGGTTAAAAAAAAGTCTCAGTTTATCCAGAATAATGCCGCTCTGTTTTGCACACAAACAGCTCTTAATCGAGTCCGGTTTTTATTTATGGTATTATTCAGCAGCAATGAGCGTTCATGAATTATAATTTAAGTTCGGATAGTGCACTTTCTCACGAATTTTCAAAAATGGGGATGACAGTTAAGGGGTTAAACATTGTTTGAAAGTGTGTGTGTCCATGTCAACCTTTATTTATATAAATGTGTGTGTGCGTGTGTGTGTGTGTGTGTGTGTGTATATACACAATAAAAAATATATCATGGTTTCCACAACAATAGTAATATTATTGGATTAATGGCTGCTGAAAAGTCAGAGAAAAAAGTACATTTTAAAACAGAAAGCAGTTATTTTCATTGTAATATTATTTCATAATATTACTGTTTTTACTGTATTTTTCCAAATAAATGTAGCCATGGTGAGTATAAAGCTTCTTGGAAAAACTTCAACCTCAATTTATTGTTACTGTATGAAACTGATATATTTTATACATTATAACTTTTTTCATACTGTGTATATGTGTGTGTGTGTGTGTGTATATATATATATATATA
>NW_015554163.1:0-1267 GCF_001515605.1 Sinocyclocheilus anshuiensis
TATATATACATATACATATACATATACATATATATATATATATATTCTACAGAAATTGATCCAAAGTCCGAGTTGGAAACATATTGAAAAATGTTTTGTCTTTTTTTGTCAAGTTTTGGAATATTTGTCCACTCCCCAAATGCGTCACTACCGAAACACAGTAATAATAATTTAATTAGAAGGGTTATATTGACCTATTAAGATTTTGCTTACATCTAGATTGTAAATAAATTTTTTCGCTATTTTATTCAAACATTTTCAGAGGTGAATCAATAACAATTACATTTTTAACAATATTTCAAGTGTAATATATGAGATTTCTTGAATTTTTCTTTGTAACAGGCAAAAAGTTGATCATACTGATTTCAAAGTTAAGGATTCATTAGTTTGAATATATACTGAACCAAAAACTATCAAAACATCTTAGCTGATAATTCCATATACTTTATTTTTGATAGTGACAGCGGTAGTGACAGCACATTTTCGGTAGTGACGGTAATGCTTTGGTAGCGACCGCATCACATTACAGAATTTTAACTCGCATACAAAGACTAATAAAACATACTAAAATACAAAAAAAAATTGCATAACTCTACTAAAATTTTGTTTATTTCCCCCAAAATATGAGGATTATGCCTTTCCTTTTGTCGCTACCGAAACAATGATATGTTTCTGTAGTGACAATTTTAGATACTTTTGAACCTAGCTCAAAGATGCTAATCAACACATGATTAGCTAGCACAGTTCTGAACAGTGGTATACATATAAAAAGTAAAGGTTATGGAATAACTCCCAAAAAAGTGTGCTTAATTGCAGAAAAAAGGTAGTTCGGTAGTAACGTTTCTTAAAGTTACACACAGACTTTTCAGACTTTTGAACACATTTACCTCAAAATGATGGGACCCATCTACTCACACCTTATAGCTATGAGAGAGGGGGACACAGGAATATTTCCTGATCATAAATTTATGGGTTTAGTTCAAATCAGTCTCGGCCAATGGACTAAAACATCGTTGTGACATGAAAAATGCGGGACACATTTTTTTTACATCAAGTTTCATAATTTACAAAGAAAATATAAAATATATATGTTTTTGAACTGTACTTTTTAAAAGAATAAAAAACGATACTTTTAAAAACAACAATGGAGAAAATTACAAAAATTATTAAGCTTTCTAATATTTTAAATATTGTGGGTTTCAATAGCTAATAGAAGGATCATAATAAGCATCTAAGATTTGAATACTTAAATGCTTTTTAAATATAT
>NW_015554163.1:2126-34470 GCF_001515605.1 Sinocyclocheilus anshuiensis
CATTAAAAACAGTAATATTGTGAAATATTATTACAATTTAAAATGATTGTTTACTGTAATTTATTACTGTGATGGCAAAGCTGAATTTTGAGCAGTCATTGCACCAGTCTTGCACCTTCAGAAGTTATTCTAATATGTCCATTTGGTGCTCAAGAAACATTTCTTATTATTATTGCTAAAAACAGTTGTGCTGCTTAATATTTTTGTAGAATCCGTGATAAAAAAGTTCAGGATTCTGTGATGAATAAAAAGTTCAAAAGAATAACATTTATTTGAGATCGAACTCTTTTATAACGTTATAATAGTCTTTGTCACTTTTTATCGATTCAATGCATTCTCACTTAATTTAGTTTCCTTACAAAAAATCTATATATAGCAGTGCCACAACACCAAAATACTACATAGCTAGTGTAGAAGTGATACGGCAGAACAAAAGAGGAAAGAGATTTTTTTAAAGAACTACTGTTTATTAAAAATAAGTGGCATTATTTATGTTTGTGGATTAGTTAGTTGTTCACAGAGAAGGTAGGCCTGGGAGATAAAATGGTATCGATATTTATCGACGGTACACCTTGTTCGATAACGATATAACAAATGTTCGATATAGTGCACGATATAGGCACGTGCTCTGAGTGACGCAGACAGCACACACAAACACGAACACATGCTGAATTGAGTGCTGTGCCTGCCTGTGATGAGGAGATTGTGAATAAAGAATGAATATTAGTCGAATTTAAAATAAACATTTGCATTTGAATGCTAGGAGTGCATCAGGGAGCGTCATCAGTGGCGCGCGAGATGCGGTGATGATGATGTAAGTGACGTTGTTGCATTTTAATGTTTTGTTAGTCTAGCCCACGAGACGCGCCGCTGCAGCATTATTCATTCAAAATATTAGAGAAATATAGAAGCTCAATGCGGAGAAGATCTTGATTAGGTTAAAACCGAAACCAAGCCATTCACACAGAACGCATATTCAGCGCATTTTTTAGTCGGACAAATATGACTGCTGCACTCGCGTCTCTCACAAGAGATGTATAGAAAGCCATGCAAAGTTAAAACAGTTTAAACTTTTAGAAAACACGTCACAAATTTGTGGAGGTTTATTCCTGTTCACTGCGTCTCATATGTTTTTAAATGCAATCTGTGTGATCGGCGCTTCGCTCTTTGGATTAAGCAACGCATAAATACATGATGCCGTTTTGTTCCTAATCGTTTATGCAATTTATGAAATTATATTTGATTTTTATGAGTTAATTTAGACGTAATGCACGTTTTTGAATAGAGTTACATCCTTGCGTTGACAATTTAAATGCGCTGCATTATTTTGCTCATTGCGCCCTCCTGTGGCCTCGGGAGACAAGACAAAAGTTTCCTATTTAATCTGGATATAAAACATTAGAAATGAGATATTGGTTTAATTTTTATTTTGTGCTTGATTGTTAAAACAAAAATATTTGTTGTTTGTCTCAATAAATTGGGTTAATTTAAAAATACAGTGGTTAAATTAAAACATTTTTTCTATTGCTCTTTTGTTTTAAAAAAGGTTATAAAACATGTCAATAATTATCGATACCGAACTATACGAAATATTATATCATTGATACATTTTTTAGCTATATCGCCCAGCCCTAAGAGAAGGTTTTTTTTTTTTTACCTTTAAATGTTAGAACGCCCCATGCTTTCCCATGATCCATGTTCTAAAGAAGAAAACATCAGTGTTTGAATTCACACACACACTCAAACATAATCATTTGCACAATTATTTATGTTGTTGCATGGGTTAAAATAATCACAGCTAGACTGACAATGCAGAAGACAAAAACCACACAAATACAGGCAGAACGTACCTCTGCTGTATAATCCACCTTGACTTTTGTTATTTTCCAGTAGCATGGCTCTGTATGCTCGTCCAGCCATGACTTGCGTGTAAAGAGTCGACCCACACCAAACATGCGCATGCCAGCCAGTAACAAAAAGAGGCGAGTTTCTTGCCGCACATCTTTCCAAGCCAACACTGGCAGCTTTTTGCCAGTGAAGGGTCGTGTCATGGTGTCGTAGTCCAGCGCATAGCGCTGGGAGTCCTGGGGTCGATTCTTCAGCTCCCGGTAGGCCCGGATCTTCCGTGCCATCACGGCTATAAGCCTCAGACGCTTTTTCTTTACCATGCTGCCTGGATGACCGATAAAAAAAATTACAAAAAAAGCAAAATATGGACATAAATATAACAAAACATCAGGTTTCACCAAAAAATTTCCCGTCATCATACACTCACCTTACAAACCTTGTAAACAGTTGACAGCAGTCAATTAGCATTTTTTTTACATACTATTGGAAGTCAATGGCTACCAGCAACTGTTTAATAACCCACATTCTTCAAAATATCTTCTTTTGTGAAGAAAGAAGAAGTAAACTCATACAGGTTTGGAAAACTTGAGGGTGAGTAAGTTTACAATTTTCAGTTTTGGGTAAACTATAAAAAACATTATGAAATTCATAGAATGTTTTCAGTTCAATTCAGTTCAGTTTTCACTCAAATTGTTATGCTGATGATAATACAATTTGAAATAAAATAAATAAACATTTAAAAATGCAAATACAAAATAAAAGCATTATTACTTGCCTTTAGGATTACACTGCGTATAAAGACCTGGGAACTCACACAGAATTATAATAAACTGAAAAAAAAAAAGTCTTAAATGGTTGTCTATTGTAAAAATCTATTGTTATATACAAATACGATATTATATTAAGTATTATATGAAAAATACGATTAAAAGCATGATACACTGTTACATGGACATGAATGCATTTTGCACAAAAACACTTGAAGACCTCAAATCTCCCCTGAATTTTAATGACTTTCAAATGATCAGTAATTATAAGTCTACTTTCAAATTAACACATTACGACATAGGTTTTCAAGTCATATTTAAAAGGAAACTCAAGATCATATCAAATCAGTATGATCAAGGTTATATAAAGACCATAGACCAGGGCTGTCCAAACTCGGTCCTGTTGTGCCGAATTCTGCACCCCTGCCAGATTATGCACCCCCTCGTTGAAGTCGCTACCTGATTGTCTAATCCCAACCCCACCCCTAATCCTAACCCCTCCCCCACACCTACTCCTAAACCTACCAATACTAGGGGATGCATAATCTGGCAGGGTGCAAATGTCGGCACTACACCGGTGTCCTGCAGAGTTTAGCTCCAACCCTAATTAAACACACCTGAAGCAGCTAATCAAGCTCTTACTAGGCATAGAAACTTCCAGTCAGGTGTGTTGAGGCAAACTGGAGCTAAACTCTGCAGGACACCGGCCCTCCAGGACCGAGTTTGGACAGCCCTGCCATAGACTGTAAAAAAGACATGCGATTGACAGCTATAGCTGACTTCATTGATCTAATGCGTATAACACAGGCAGCGATATGTGCATATCTTGCCAATATTTTGGACGTATGCTATATCACGTAAATATATCACATAGAGACATCTGACCAGTCACTACATTTAACGGAGCAGCTAAACAATCAGCTGCAGTCTTGCGCACACATGCTCCACGTGTTACAGCCCGTTGAATCATAGGATATTAGATATTATACACATGGACACAAACCACTTCAGCCAAAGTCGGCAGAAGAATAGCAAATGAAATAAATAAAAATAAGCGTGCATTTCACACCATTTTTCTGTCAATGACAATTATCTCACCTGTCTGTTTGACTTGACCCCCACAAATGCGTCACGCGCCTTCTGCTGTTCGTCAGTGAAACAGGTCCGCGTGCGTTTTCCGGTTCCGCTCAGCGCGAGCACTCACTCAGCCTCACAAGTGCGACGATCCAAGTCTTGCTTTGAAGGAACATCCCAGACGTCTTCCACTTGATTATTAAACCGTCCAGCAACAAACTTCATTACGCAACAATCTGTCAGAAGTAGTCTGCACAAAATTTAGAAATTCATCATCCAAAAGATGTTATATGATGGAAAATGTATTTTACTTTTGTGTATTAAGAGCAACTATATGATTGATTTTTGGAAACCTTTATTAAGATCTCAAAAAGAACAACAGACTAAAACATATTCAGCCCCATATTTAATGCATATATCATTTTCCTTGACTCATATAAAAGGCCATGCTTAATGTACGGTGTAGAAGCGAAAGAAGGAAGAGAGAAGACAGAATGAATGAGAGATTGAGCTTATGACATACAACACGCGTAGAACACAGCATAGGGACCTGTATATATTTCTACATACATACAATAAGCGCAAAAAGTGCTTTATGCATAACAAAAACATGACTTGCTTTTTTAAAACAATGAATTACAAAATCTTTAATATAAACCCCATATGAATTCAATATGAACCTCACGTAGAGATGTTGAACAGATTGAACATGAATCAACCTCCACTTCACTTAGCATCAGTCAGTTGGACAACTGCATCAAGGTATTTCCAGGGAAACAGAATTTCTACGGAAATACAGTTCAGATACACATCAACACACTTTGAGTAATAACTAGGGCCCAAAGTAATTCCTAGAGACAAGAACTGTCAAAATACACAGGCATTTCCCTCACCATTTCAACATAATGGTATTTAAAACACATTTATGCAGACAATATTCATCATGACGTCACTGTTGTGTTGGTAAGTCCAAGTTGTTTGATAAAATAAGAATAGAGTAAAAACATACAACGATTGTTCAAACATAAAGAGAGAAGTGCTGAGATGTCGGAGTGGTCTGTAATGGAGAGACATGAATATGCATTACATCAGAGGAGATCAGGTAACTTTTTCTGCCCCCAAGTGACGGCAGTAATGGAGAAATTCAGTTCACTCAAGGTGTATCGTTTGTGTTTATTGTGTGAATGCAAACAGTGTGTGAGTTTGTCTGCGCTTCAGATGGTGGCATGTTATTGTTCCCCACATCAGAACAGGTTCATGAGGTTCACATCTTGCTTTTGTCTGAAGAGCTGAATGTAATATATATCCAAATGTCACCTGATGGAGCAAACTACCTTTAGAGCCTTGAAAGATGAATATTTACCAGCGATGCAACTAGTAAAACAGGCTTGACTGACCTTGACGTTACTCAGCCAGCCCTGTTATCCACCGTTGTTATCCACAGCACACGCCCAGTGTTTATATAATGTTGGTTCTTTTTTTATTTGTGGAGACATTTTCTGATGTGTGCATAATGATGCATAATGGACGTGCACACGCAGCCTCAGGTCCAGCGGCAACGTTTCCGCTGGCAGGCCTCGGGGTCTGAGGAGCAGCCCTCAGAGTCACTGCCCGAGGAGGGTCCTGGCGGGGTGTGTGTGTTCGAGTGCGTGTGCGTATGATCCAGGCTTAGCACCCATCCCAGCTTGGAGTGAAGAAGGTGTCTGAGGCCGGGCGGCAGGGGCAGGACTCGGAGGGCATCGACTCCAGACGGGAGCAGCTTGCGCAGTCGTGAGCAACACAGGTACTGTAGAGAGGTGGGCGCGGAGACCGAGCGAATCACCTTCATGCTGCTTTTGGCCGCGGTGGAACACGCCATCGGAAAAACACGCTTATTCTTCATCTCTGTAGCTGCTACTCCTGCCACACACACAATAGACAGGTTAAATTAGGGCTGCACGATTTTGACAAAAATCATAATTGTCGATTATTCCCTTGAAATTGTAATTGCGGTTATTAATTACGATTATCACAATTTACATTGAATGATGTTTATGCCATTGTCTGATGCAACTGCATGCCGTATTTTTATATGAAAATAAACAAGCTGAAAACACTCCTAACTGAAAAACTTTTAGTGCTTTTCTATAGTATTAAGCCTCAAATGTCAACTATACATCGGATTGGTTTATTCTTTAAATTATAAAAAAGTTAAAATATGAATGGTATTATAATGTTATACTAAAATTAAAATAATGGGAAAAACCCTTAAGATAACATGTAGAAAGAAAGAAAAAACGCATCTTAAGCATGCAGAATAACATAAGTGGACTTTGAACGATTAATTGCCGCTTTGAACGATTACGTAATTGTGGCATCCATAATTGTAATCGCGATTAGAAATTCAAATAATTGTGCAGCCCTAGGTTAAATGTTATTAAATGAGTGTTTTAACTGTAATAAACCTGCTCTCCAGCTGTGTGATTGTTCTTTAGTGTCTGTACTCTAAAAACTAGGAATGCGCAATTATAGATTTTCACACAGCACTATTCGGTGGGTTGTTTGAACAACTACTAACTATAGCCTTGTATAATCATGTTCACCAGACATGGATAGGACGTCTCTTATGGATATAGGGGCACGAAGCACAACCTAACTAGGTAACAAGGTAACTGACAAATATCAAAATAAATAAGTGAAATAACTGTAAACTTGCGTGATAATTCATAGTTGTTACAAAAAAATATATTTTATGCACATTAACAGAAATATTGCTTATAGCAAGCGATTGGATTGGATTTGTTCTCCAAAACTAACTGTCTGGAAATGTATTGTTGAATTTTACAAAAATGGAAATTTTCTGCAGTGAATTTACAAAACGTAACAAAATATGGCACTTTTTTTGTGATGGCTGTGGCAGAGGAGTTTTAAAGGCAGTGACTTTCCAATAATGACAGTATGATTTTGAGATCCATCTTTTCACACTGAGGACAACGGAGGGACTCATATGCAACTATTACAGAAGGTTCAAACGCTCGCTGATGCTCCAGATGGAACAATTATTATTAAGAGCCAGGGGGTGAAAACTTTTTGAATTTGAAGATCAAGGTAAACTGTACTTCATTTAACTTCTGGGAAACATGTAAGTATCTTCTGTAGCTTCTGAAGGGCAGTACTAAATGAAAAAATATGATATTTAGGCAAAATAAGAAAAAAGTAAGAATTATTTTGGTCAAATAATTAACATTTTGCAGATTCTGCAAGGTGTATGTAAACTTTTGACTTTAACCTTATATACACACACACACACACATACAAACACACAATAATAAGAAAAATAATATAAAACTGTCTCTTACTGTCAATTATTAAATTGTAATACATGTCAAAAACATGTTTGTCTGGTTACTCTGACATTTTTTGCTGACAGACATCTCAAAAACATTCCTTTTACAAGAACATAACGGTTCATGTTATCTTTCAATTCCTAGAGAGAAACTGACACTTAAAAATGTGTATTATATTTAAAAAAAACAACAAAGATAAGATTGCAGCTGAAAGGAGTTTGTCATCTTACCGATGCACTTGCGGTTTTTGTAGAAGGTGAGGGTGCCGTGCCAAGTGTCCAAGTGAACACCAATAATGGAACCCTGTCCAAAACGTGATGAAAAGCTTACTTTATCACCGTTATGATGTAACAGACCTGAGAAAAACACAAACACACATTACATGAAAAACAATTCCTTCCACACCATGCGTTCATGTAAAGTATAGCGGTTTGTGAACACAAGTATGTGTTTGCGAACCGAACCCGTTTTACCTGTATATGACAGACCCCAGCTGTCTTCATCTTTACCCAGCAGGCTGCAGAATGTGTGTCTATATTTGTCCAGACTCACATCTGATGAGCCAATACCAACCATCTACATAAACACACACAGAGAATTCAACCGTTAAGTTTAAACATCCCCACAGTCTTCAAATCCTTCTAATATGCTGATTTGCTGCTTAAGAAACATTTCTTATTATCAATGTTGAAAACAGTTCAGTGCTGCTTTTGAACTGCTGTGTACATTTGACAAGAAGCATGCAAAACTACTCATTGCAATGTGGCTCACATCTTGGAAAACTCAACTGATTCAGCAACTCTCATCCCTATTAGCTGTATGCTGACAGTTATGCTTCAGTCTGCTGAACCAGCTACGCTGCTAAATTTTTCTTTTAATATCAGCCCTTTTTATACAAAATGCACTAAATAAGCAAACTGCCCCCTATTCACAAAAACCATACTGAATATCACTACCACACTAAACATGCATAAAGACACACATCTGCACTTTTGTTTCTCACCATGTCTGTGCCGTAGACTGGGGAAGTCATTTTAATCTCCCAGAAGTGCTGTCCCTCTGAGAGTTCTTTGGAGCCGCGAATGGCTGCCGTTCCACAGCTATACTCCGAGTGGAAGCTCACTTTCCTGTTCTCACAGCTCAGCAGCGTAGCAGACGACCGGCTGCCCTCATCCCACACCCAGTCAAAATCTGACAAACAAGTAAAAAGCCAATAAGAGAACAAGTTTAAGCATGAGCAAGGTAAAACTAATGTATCAATGTTGCATGTGTCACCACCTTGGTCATCTTCTCCGCAGTGGCAGTCTCGCAAGTGTGTATAACCCCGGAGCCGTGGGTTACAGCTGAGTTCCATCTGTGAATCACAGCTGCAGTATGACTCTCCCGTTACAGGCACTGCGCTCGGAACCGCCGGAACAATGGCTGGATACTCGGCTTCAGAATCAGAGTCACTGTACTGCAAGACACATGCGTGCAAATTCAGATCTGACATAGCTTAGGTCCTTTTGGTCTGTCATTTATGCTTTTTTGAACAGATGACTCCTGTGATGTTCGGCACTTCAGACAAAAGGCCTTTTCAAGCTAAAAAATTAAAGGGATAGTTCAACTAAAATGTAGATAAATTTGTTTCTTTATCCAAACAGATTTGGAGAAATTTAGCATTACGTTACTTGCTCACCACTGAATGCTCTGCAATGAATCAGAATGAGAGTCCAAACAGCTGATAAAAACATCACAATAATTAACTAAACAAATTCCTGTGCATCAATTAATGTCTTTGAAGTGAAGTGAAAGGCTACGTGTTTGTAAGGAACCAATTCATCATCAAGATGTTTTTAAACTATAAACTGTTGCTTCTGGCTAAAATATGAGTCCTCTATCCATAATATTGCTTTCTCCAGTTAAAAAGCCATCTTAACTCAATCTGTAAAGAAATATGCAGAGATCAAGCACCGTTTACAAGAGAAAACAGTCCAGAACAGTTCTAAACAAATATGTCAGTGGACTTTGATGTGAGAGGACAACAGGGGATGGAGGAAGCGTTAAAAAATCCTTAATAATTCCTATAAACATGCAGCTTTTCACTTCACAAGACATTAATTGATAGACTGGAGTGTTGTGGATTATTGTGATGTTTTTATCAGCTGTTTGGACTCTCGTTCTGACGGCACCCATTCACTGTAGAGGATCCATTGGTGAGCAAGTGATGTAATGCTAAGTTTCTCCAAATCTGTTCTGATGAAGAAACAAACTCATCCACATCTTGGATGGCCGGAGGGTGAGTAAATTTTCAGAAAATCTTCAAATTTGGGTGAATTATTCCTTTGATTGCTGCCACATCTACAGGCCTTTCCACATCATCCACACCCACCTGCTGGCGATCATAACCCCACTCGTCATTCTCGGAGGCAAGCACCAGCGCTCTTGCATCTGCATCCCGTCGGATCCCACTCCATACGTACCTCCACGCCCTGCTGTTTCTGCTCCGCCTCGACATGCCAACCAGGAGCCTCCGCACCTGTCAATCATAGAAAGA
The DNA here is from genome assembly GCF_001515605.1 of Sinocyclocheilus anshuiensis. NCBI lineage: Eukaryota > Metazoa > Chordata > Actinopteri > Cypriniformes > Cyprinidae > Sinocyclocheilus > Sinocyclocheilus anshuiensis. Next base: position 11,678 of record NW_015554163.1, read on the forward strand.
ACAGTTGCTTGTTATAGAGCGTAAACAGAGAGAACAGACAGTCCTACTGGAAACACACAGCAAACACACTGTCAAATCAAATTCATTTGAACAGCGTTTTCACAATACACAATATTTCAAATCAGCTTTACAGAAATATGACAGACCTACAGACATATGTGACCTTGGAGCACAAAACCAGTCATAAGTAGCACAGGTATATTTGTAGCAATAGCCAAAACATTTTTGTATGGGTCAAAATTATCGATTTTTCTTTTATGCCAAAAATCATTAGGATATTAAGTAAAGAGCATGTTCCATGAAGATATTTTGTAAATTTCCTACCGTAAATAAATAAAAACTTAATTTTTGATTAGTAATATGCATTGCTAAGAACTTCATTTGGACAACTTTAAAGGCGATTTTCTCAACATTTAGATTTTTTTGCACCCTCAGATTCCAGATTTTCAAATAGTTGTATCTCAGCCAAATATTGTCCTATCCTAACAAACCATACATCACTGGAAAGCTTATTTATGATGATGTATAAATCTCGATAAAAAAAAAAAAAGACCCTTATGACTGGTTTTGTGGTCCAGGGTCACAAATGACAACTGTTACTTCAGAGATCTTCCAGTAATCACCATAAAAATTACGTGTGTGTTATAAACATAGTGTACCAAAATATTAGTTTGTCAGTAGCCATAAACATTTTTTATGTCCCTACCACGTGTTCCCCATTATATCTTCAAATAATTCATAAAGTGCCAAACGGATTGTCTTATGTGCGTTTTATTGTAATCCCGTTGAGCGTGAGGTGCGCTCGTGAAGCTAAACTTCCACTGTAGTGTATTTAGCGCGCGAGATGTAAACACTAGCTGGCAACACGCTCAGTTTAATTTCCAGTGATAAATGCATTGAGTCATTTCATTACGCATAGGCAGTCATTTGAGAGCTAGCTGACATGTCGGTATACTGTAGCTCCTAAAGATAGATTCCGTAAAATACATAACGTGTTCTCTCTGCTAGGCCTCGCAGAAGGTGGTCAGCGAGAGCCAGGCACCTTGCAAGACTGTAGAGATGAAGGCTAATTCGCTTACAGAAGAGCAGATCGCCTGCAGTCATGCTAATACTATCGAATACTATTTGGATTTCAATATTATCCCAGCCCATATGATAACAATTGTAAAACAGTGCAACAGGCTTCGTCATGTATACATGATCTTGGCGCTAACGGAGGCTCGCGGACTTAGCAGGCGCTACATCCTGCCTGCTGCATTCACTCGGATAAGCACAAGCACACTTACCTGTCTTTCAGGGGCACCACTGCGATCACTGGAGTCTCGTATACCTGAAGGTTTTAGTATGACACTGTAATGTATGTATCTGTAAAAGCAATCGGATTCTGTTCACCAGCTAACCGTCACACTTTCCTGTGACCTACTTTCACGACAGACGTAAACAATGCTTTAACAAGCCCCGCCTCCTCGGTTCAAATTCCATTGGTCAAAAATTCCAAGTAGGCGGGGTTTATTTTCTAGCTTGCGTTACTACAGGTCTAAACAGCTGTCACTTAAATGTCAAACTCGTCCCAAGACTGAAGGCTAAACCCCTTTTCTGACTTTCACGCTTCCCCATGCAGGCAAGTGTAGCGACAGTACATTGAGGCAGATGTTAAACTGTCATTATTAATGAACTAGATTACTTTTTGGCTGTTTCAGTAAGACAGACAGCTCTTTGCTGTGTTCTTCAACCGAACAGTTTAACAGACTATTTAAGAATATTCTGCTACATGTTTTAGAACAATCTGTTATCTACTGTTTCAACTTTGTTCATACCTACAAAAGTTAGATTTTGATCATAACATCTTGATTTAAGGTCGGTGTTTTGTTTACGGAATACATAGGCCTGTGTCATGCCTGTTTGGATTTAGCTTCAATTCAAAAGGATTAATAATAATAATAATAATAGTTGTTGTTGTTGCTGTTTTGTTTTATAAAAAATTAAACCTATTTTAGGACAATTAAGCTTCTAGACTTTTCTGGTTATATTATTTCTGTATAACATAATTTTCTAAAAGGAAAGTACATTTTAATTACTGTAGAAAACAAATTATGGACATTATATTAAATAAATTATGTAAAAATCAAAAGTAAAAATTCCAGGCCCATTATGAAACTTTTTTTGTGCATAATTGTCATTGAAATAATGTCACTGTGCAAAAAAAAAAAAAAATCTAAAATAGACCTTACAGATTATATTTTTAAGCTAAATATAATTATCTGTGACATTCACTCATAATCACAGTAGGCTAATACATGTTGCTGTTATAATCAAATTCAGAAATCTTCATTTGTACAAAGAATTAGACAAATTGTCTATTCTATTGCTGATGTGATATAATAAACTAACTGTAATTTAGCTAGCACAGTCACTTTGTATTACAGATGGGTCAATTACACCGTTTCTGGTAATGATGTGCAGTAAGAGGCCTGGAAAATGAAGGAGTGCTGCTCTATAGCGCCCCCTTCCCCCTGTGGTGGCGTGACTGCAGCAACCCGGAGCGCAATGAAGTTTGGTTGAGGCTGCAATGCGGTGATTCAGACAACCAGATGGTAACCTGTGGATTAATCCCTCATGTTGCAGTCTATTCGACTCTCTGTGACGTGAGAGCATCTTGATTATTAATGTATGGTTGCAGTTTCTGAATATATTTTAATGAGACACTCCTCAGATACCATTTGTTCATGTTCACCAGTGATAGATGAATTTGCATACTTGGAAATCATAATTTATGCACCTTAAATTGAAGGACATAATATGTTACAGTCCAAGAATTGGCTTGCACTTTGAACATCTGCAGAATATTTCCATTATCACATCACGTGTGTGTTTGAATAAAAAGGAAACTGAAATTAGGTTGAGGAAGTTTTATTCGGAAACTGGACAAGTTGCGCTGGTGTTCACCCATGAATGGAACCAGAAACAGTATCAACTACAGGTACAACGCTACATGTCTGAAGAATGTCATGTTAAGAGTTAAAGCACACGCTCGCTCACAGGCACACGTGTGCATCCATTCATTTCACACACACTTAGTAAACTTGCACATCAATACCTTGATTAAGACAACGGTCTCAATGGTAATCAATGATTACATACCCAAAGAAACTCCACAAATTTCCCACAGTGCAATTCACCTACCTATACAGACTTATATGTATATATATTTCTCATATTACACACACACACACACACTCATGTATTTAGATAAACATTATTTCAATAAAGACTTTGATCCATTTAACTGTTTAATGAACATCTCAAAATCTTCATAAATAATCAGCAGGAACAGAAAAAAAAACTGAAACAAAAACAAACTAATAATTCCATCTTTTTTTACACTTAGGTCCTCAACATCGGTTTCAATTCGAATGGTCCCAAAAGGGAGAAAACTAAACGACGGCTGATTTGTTCTCCAAATGAGAATAAAATTAAGACAAAATAAAAGAAGGATGACAAACAAGTGTAGCATAGGAGAAAGAGGACATCTATTTAAACACACACACAGGACGAGAGCAATAGCTACACAGCGCATTTACAGGGGGACGCACATCAGGCTACTATACACAGAGAGGAAGTTCAATCATACATTCACTTGCAAACAGCAAACTCACGATACACGCATGCACGCAAAAATTCCTCTCTCATCGTTTCGGGTGGTGAAGTTACTCAATGTGTATAATTTGGAGGATGTTTGTGTGTGTGTGTGTGTGTGTGTGTGTGGGGTTGATGGTTGTTCATGTGTAAGAGATGATAAGAGTGATTAACCCTTGGTGGACAGGATAAGAGCGACAATTAGCCCGTAGAGCCCCAGAACCTCAGCGAAAATGAGGATAAGGATCATCCCCACGAACAGGCGAGGCTGCTGGGCTGTGCCCCTCACTCCTGCATCTCCCACGATACCAATGGCGAAGCCAGCTGCGAGACCACTCAGACCCACGCTCAGCCCGGCACCCAGGTGCAAGAAACTCCTAAACACAGAACATGCATAGCGTTACATCTTTGTTGTAACAACATTTGTTACATTATGAAGACAATATAATAGACAACAACTGAGGTAAATTTAAATAATAATTACATAAAGTAATATTAGTAACAACAATAATTTACAAAAAGAACAATACCGTTAAACCTCCATGTACAGACACAGTAACAGTCTTTATATATTCTTATATAAAGTTGTATGTATGCATATATTATATTATATATATATTAGTTATAAAAAAAGATTTATCTATCTATCTACATACAAAAATTGGATTTTGTAATTATAGCAAAGAGTACATAATAATAAATACCCTATAATAATACCCAATTTATACAGATAAAGTAAAAAGTCTCTTTAATTGTTTATATACTCTTACGATCGATCGATTTTAATAGTGTTAAATAGTTTTGGTAAAAATATATTTTGCTTGTTAAACATTATGAAGTCAATAAAATGTAGAGTCATTAAAGAGTTCGTTCACCCAAAAAATGAAAATTCTGTCATTAATTACTCACCCTCGTGTTGTTCCAAACCCGTAAGACCTTCGTTCATCTTTGGAACACAATTTAAGATATTTTTGATGAAATCTGAGGGCTCTCTGACCCTCCCATAGACAGCAAGGTAACTACCACGTTCAAGGTCCAGAAAAGTACCAAGATGATCGACAAAGTAGTCCGTGTGACATCAGTGGTTCAACTGTAAAGTTACGAAGCTACGAGAATACTTTTTTGCGCAAAGAAAACAAAAATAACGACTTTATTCCACATTTTCGTCTCTGGGTCAGTGTGGCGGCGCTGACCCAGATCCGGCATGATGACAGATCTGGGTCAGCGCCGGCACACGCTTGCGTCATGATACTGTCGTGAACGCGCGTCATGATACTGTCGTGAACGCGCGTCCACAAGTGATGCTGTAGTGGTAGTTACCTTGCTGTCTATGGGAGGGTCAGAGAGCCCTCAGATTTTATCAAAAATATCTTAATTTGTGTTCCGAAGATGAACGAAGATCTTACGGGTTTGGAACAACACGAGGGTGAGTAATTAATGACAGGATTTTAATTTTTGGGTGAACGAACCCTTTAAGATTTTTCTATTTTAACCAAATAAAAAAATAAAAAATAAAAACCTTTCACCTCCATGTACAGATACAGTAAGAGCCTCTTTGGTTGTTTATATACTCTCACTACCTATAAACTCTAACATAGTGTTATATCTAGATTAGTCATATCATATCAAACAGATATTATAGTCAGCTATTTAAATAACATTTCTCAGCCACCAATAAAATGTGCTATTTTTTTTCTCTGTTTATGAGGAAGCTGAGAGTGACTTGCAGGAAAATCCTAAGCAGACAAGACACAAGCGAAGAGCATGACTCACTTGTAGAGCGTGATTCCGGGAGCCATGTTGTTGGCAATAAGTACAGCCACCACCAGGCCATAGATGGCAATGATACCCGCCATGACCACGGGAATGATGGACTTCATGATCAGCTCCGGTCGCATCACTGACATGGCAGCAATGCCTGTGCCACTCTTGGCCGTCCCATATGCAGCACCCAATGCTAAAAAGAAAGGAAATGGCAATTAACGTGCAAAAGAGAGCGAGAACGAGCACTTAAAATGGGTTAAAGTTGAATGAATACAGGACAAGGCACATGTTGTAGGTTTAAACAAATACCCAACTAATGAACACCATTCTAACACGTCTTATAAACCAACCCCCCAAATACAAACCAGCAGTTCCAGGAATACTTAGTAACCTTTTTAAGGCGAGACAACAGACAAAACCATAATTTAGAGATTTTGCTTCCATATCTTGTTTTCTTTCAGACTAGTGGAAATAAAACATCCAAAAAACACATGTAAGTTTTTATTTTATTACACTTTATCATCTTTAAATTTCAACTGCATTACATAAATTTAATGGCCGTTTTCTCAAAATTGATTTTTTTCTCCTGCACTGAGCCAGAAATCTCCACTTCAGTAGCACTTACATACACCAAAATTTAGTTTTCTTCCTATATATATATATATTTTAACGGTTTTTACAGAGGGTTGTGTTTATTAGGGCTGGGTAAAAAAAAATATCGATATCTCGATATTAATCGATTCACTTTTTTTACGGAACGATATCGATTCTTAAATACCAAGAATCGATTAGTCTCGCCTGTTTTCAGTTAATGGACAGAACATTGAAGGGCACCTCCCATCCAATAAATCGCAATAAGCATTGTGCTTTGGTACTTTTAATATGAAACAAAGTCTCAGATTTCAAATTCTGTCCATTGTATTGCAGTATTCAAATAATAAATGCCGTTTTGGCGCTGTTTAATGTGGAGTGACAGATCGCTGTAGCGCCTCAGTTCAACAGACACAGCAGCGCGAAGCCCACGTGAACTGATCATCTCCTCCACATTAATACCAGTTTCAGCACAAAATAAACATGACTAAACATCCGAAGGTATGTATAAAAGAAATAGTACAACTTTACAATCCGTATCCTGTCTCATGTAATCGTTCAATCAGTGTTTCAGCCGCGCAAAGACGTCAATATAACGTCTTGTAAACAATGTCAAGTAATGTCACATTTACCTCAGAAAAACATATTTGTGACCATAAACTCATTAGTCAGCCAGAAAAATAAACTGTAGAGAGGGGCGTTTAACTAAATATATGCACCATATAACATATTCATTATAAATTTTACTGTTCTTCAAAGTTTAATTTATGTTTGAATAAATCCATCAAGTTTTCATGACAGCCATCATGTTTATATTAAAAAACTGAAGTAGAAATATTATGTAATTGTAACTTTATTTTAAAAACTTCATTAAGTGTAATTTAAGCAGTTGTATAGCTTACAAATCAGTCAATTTTAACCTTCAATATTATAGTATAGTACCAACTGACTCTCATATATATTTCACAGCATTAGTTGAGAGATTTTTTTTCCTTGAGAAAATTTGGCATGTACTGTACCTGATATATATCCAAAAGAATCGATATTGAATCGAACTGAATTGGTAATCGAATCGAAAGCTTGTGAATGAGAATCGAATCGAATCGTGAAATTTGTGTCAAAACCCAGCCCTAGTGTTTATAGGTCACACATGCTTTATATACATTTGTTCCTAATTTCTTTTCCTGACTGTTGACAGTGTTTTCTGAAAAGAGATATTCAAAATGCCTACTGTATAAACCTTTAATAATTTTGCATCTGGCTTTATCTGATGTTCAGGAAATGTATTCAAATCCAGTCAACCAAACCACTGACATCCAAGGTACTTTTTACCTACTATGGAAGTCGATGGCTACCGTCAACTGTGTGGTTACCAACATTCTTCAAAATTTCTTCTTTTGTGCTCAACAGAAGAAAGAAACTCGAAAGGCTTTGCAACAGGAGTAAATGATGACGGAACTTTCATTTTTGGTGAACTGTCCCTTTAATTAGATAATAAATACAACATTTCAGAAAACTTAATGTCTGCTTTAAGATTAAGTTAAAGCATTTTAATGTCTGCTGTCTCCTTTTGTGTGCGGAGCTGCTCACACAGATCTACTCGGAGTATGTCCTGTGTTCGTCTATAACTGTTTGGTTCGGCTCAGCTACTAAATCAGACATCAGAAGACTACAACGGACAGTCAGGATTGCTCAGAGGATTATTGGTGCCCCCCTTCCCAACCTCCAAGATCTTTACATCTCCAGAGTGAGGGAAAGGGCAGGTAAAATCACTCTGGACCCCTCACACCCTCAGCACACTTCCTCTTTGAACTGCTGCCCTCTGGCCAGCACTACAGAGCACAGACCACCAGAACAGCCAGACACAAGATCAGTTTTTTCCCCAGGCCATATCCCACCTGAACAAAACATAACACACCTCAGGACTGCACATCTGTTAATAAGTTAACTCATCAAAACTTTCATCTGTAAGTACCACATATGCACATTCACAATTCTTTCTACTCACATTTCTTTTCTCGATATTTTATTACGATATTGTTATTTATAATTGATGGTCTCTTCTCTTTATTATTAGTGTTTCTATCACCTTAAATGACATGCATGTCAGCACTATGTCTGTACTCTCTGTACTGGAAGCTCCTGACACCAAGACGAATTCCTTGTGTGTGTAAACACACTTGGCAATAACGCTCCTTCCGATTATGAACCTATTCATCTGTGGTGTCTTGATTTAAAGACTTCAAAAGGCAAGCTCAGCAAAACATTGGAGACAGTCATCAACTGCTTTGGTTCTCCGTCACATGACTACAGAAGCAGCGAGTCCCTTTCGTTTGTAGGAAGCGAGCGAGGAGTTGCATCAAATTTATTTGGATCTTTCCTGGACTGAGGCGGCACTTAAATGTATTAAATGCCAAGAGCAATGGCTGTCGTTTGAGTAACGTTACAGACAATACGTGTGTCTCTGAGATAAACAGTTAAACTCACAAGGACGTTTTTGTCTGGGCGTGTAGTTCGTGTTTTTAAAATGGGCCGTCGCATTAGATAAGAGCAAACCTGTTTATGTTAGTTAAGTAATGCATTTCATCTGGAGTTGAAGAAAATCAATGGCATTTAATCGGTCAGGCGACGCTACAGTTACAGTCTAGACCAATACACGCAGGATAAGCGATTATAAGAAGATAGCGATGATAAGAACAACAAATAAACAAAAAAATCTTACGTTCTTCCAGCCATAGACGACATTAAATAAATGACGTCCTTGCGCAAACATTAAAACAGGAGCATCGGCTCATCCGACACGACAGCGTCTTAAGTTTATCACGCAGGGTTCAGTGAGCCGTAACAATGAAGGAAATAATGAAACGAAATAATTAATTAATTAATAGACATTACGTCAACCGAGACGTCATGTGCCGTGATGGAAACCTTCGCATCCCTTCAGCTACTACAGGTACAGGAACACGGCTCAGCGAGCGTCGCGTCGCGTCTACCCGGGCTATACACCTAATAAAGCATTCAAAGTGACGGACACTCAGTTTAATGAGGGTAAAACGACGCGTCTCTTACCACTGAATACCATTGCTGCCGAGGCACCCATCACTGCGAAGAAGGGAGAGTACAGGGGGCTCTCGGCGGACATTCTTCTTGCGCGTTCAGACACCTAAAACTAAAGACAGAGAGGGAGGAAGGCTTCAGTCTAGGAGGTTTAGGCTCTAAGGGAGCGCTGTTCTAGGCTGACAGGTCTTGTAGGAGAAGGAGCGGAGCGCAAGAGACGGTCACGGATCCGACAGGAGCTCGATCGCCGGCGGAGAGGAAGAAAATGGCGAAACGGAGAGAGTCACATGATCAACCAAGAGTGCAGGGTCCATTTCCGCTTCTCCGGGGATGACTTATGAACACGCTGCGCAACGTATTTCTTTCTAGGATTTTGTAATGACTGACTGTCACGGGATCTCAGAGAGGATTTTCGACGTTTTAGTAGACTTTAATACACGTTATTAGTTTTGTGTGAGCATTGGGTGGTTTTGTCGCTGGAACGACACCCCTAATTTATTGGTAATTTGGTATGTTCCATTGCAGGCTTCCACTACGACCTTTGAATGCGTTCACTGATCATAGAAATATATAGACTTGTTGTGAACCAGTTGTTTATCTGGTAGAACTTGTTTCATTCTTTAAAAACCGACAGATGTTGGCCACATATTATATGGATAAGTTTAAATCTCTTATGGTAGGAACCATTTTGCGAATAAGGTTGTGAAAGTGCAGGATAGAACACATATAGCCTATACACATAAATAGGCTATTCTATTTATTTATTTTTTTTTTTAAAGCTCAAAATCCAATAGACCAGTTTTCTCAGTGCATTTACTACAGCTATTTGTAGACGTCCATTAATATAACTGGGAAAAAAAACGTTTACTGAAGCATTGAAATCTCAATGAAACGTTGAAGAAACTTTATTTTTACATTGCATGTGGAGGTTGTATGAGGTGTACATTGTCATGTGCTTAGTCTCATGACTTCTAGGCTTGGAGCTGGAGAGTCCAGAGGGGAAGTAACTTTATGTTACTCACTCTCGGGAACAGGCGTAGGCAGACAAGTGTAACATTAAAACTTCTTAATTGTTCTGTAATGTGTGTGAACTTCCCTTTTAGTTGTGTGATTTTTGATGTGAATCTAAAAACTGAAAGTTGCATTGCATGTATTCCTTCCTCTGCATGTTGGGTGCTGATGACAGTCACCTGAGATTATACCACCTGCATGTTACACAGTGGTAGTTACTATAAAACAGATAAAGAAGAGTGAAGCGAATCCGGGAAAGGAAAATGCATTCTTGTCTTCTACTGATTAACAAAAGAGTACAAATTCAGTGTATCAACTATATACTTTATATATTTATATACACTAGAGCAGACATTGCCAGATGCATAGTGGGAAAATATTTCTAGGAACAGTTTTCTGTCTATAATACAGTATTACATCTATAAAATATAACACACCAGTTTTCCAAATATTAAAATATGTAATGCTTTAATAATAAAACTAAACTAAACTCTGACTTTTACATTTAACTGTTCCCTCCTGGTGGAATGACCTGCCCAACTCAATCTGAGCAGCTGAGTCCTTAACCATCTTCAAGAAACGGCTAAAAACACATCTCTTCCATCTTTATTTGACCCTCTAACTCTAGCACTCTCTGTTCTAATTCTATTCTCTAATTCTATTATTGATTCTATTCTATCTGTTTTCTTTTTATTTATTATATAATTTAAAAAAATACCCTTGCTACGTGTACTGCGTTAGGCTAACTGAGACTTGTTATAGCACTTGTATTTCATTGCTCTTTTGTTGATTTTGATTGCTTCCATTGTCCTCATTTGTAAGTCGCTTTGGATAAAAGCATCTGCTAAATGACTAAATGTAAACTAGCTGTTTGGAATTGATCTGAGTGTATTATAATAATAGTAACATCAACCATGCAATAAACAAATGTAACTTGACATAAAAAAAAAACTATTAAAAGCTAAAACTACATAAATACTATGTTTAATTATACAAATGTATAATTAAACTAGATAAACAGCTTATATTATTCCAGTATGTGGCTGATTTGACTGGGAAATCTGAATCCACATATATATTTAACAAGGTGTTTAGGATGACCCGGATGGTTGAGAGGGTTAATGTATGTGGTGCCGTTGGATGTCGCTGTATTTCTTCATATTTCTTTTTTTTATTGTCTACGTGGCACTCTCTCATCTGCTGTCCCATACTGCTCCCTATTGGTTATCTGTGTCCAGCATCGCTGAAACCCAAACGAATCACTTGACTGAAGTTTAAATGTGTCTTCATTTTCGTTTGTCAGTCTCGTCTGGTTATGTTACGAGCGCGTATGGCTTGTTTGCTCGCGGAATATTTACGGATATGCAATTATATTGCGCATATGTATTTTCTCAAAACAACTGTAGGGGGCACCCGGATTTGAACCGGGGACCTCTTGATCTGCAGTCAAATGCTCTACCACTGAGCTATACCCCCATCCACGATAACTCACCATTATGTGGCAACCTATTTATATATAATATGTATAAAATTAATGACATTTCCGTAGACTGTTTGATCATCAGTTTAATACATTCATGAATCATAACGCATGGATGATTCCACACAAAAGGCAGTTTCATCCTCACAAAGGCTCTTTATTTTGAAAATCAGTCATTCATGAACATCCTTTGACAAAATAGATGAATTTGATAATAGTGTCCATTACACTGGGAGTTTGTAAACAGTTATTTGCAGAAATTCTACACAGAGGAACAGAAAAATGAAAAATAATAGCCAGACATCCATAGACCTTGGGGTTTAGTGCTACTGTTTCAGCCTGTTTTGGGACAAATACATTTGAACAGTGGCTTCTAAATGAAAGGGAAGAAACAATAGTGTGGTGTAGGGTTTGTGTCAGCTGCTATGCTACAGGAACAGTGTTTGTGTGACACAGAGATGGGTGAGGTCTCATCTTGTAAGTGTATCCTCCAGTGAATTCCCACCATGATCCCATTAACAGAGCTTCTTCCTGTAACAACATGTAGTGCAAATATGAGCACAACAACATGATCAGGTAGGATACACCTTCATCTGTGGTCACGCATAGAAAGAGGCCTAGTAATATTCTCAACATTATGTATTGTGCTATTTATTAATTATTATTTAAAAATTAGTATTATTATTATTTTGCAGCAGGCCTATGCACATTTCGAAAAAAATAGGCTTCATCATTAATTTGTATTATTTAACCATAACCAAAACCTGCCTTACTTCGCTCTGCAATTCCAAAATCATCAAGTACAGCTGACATAAACAACACAATGAATGCTATTTTTCTCGATGAAATGTAAAAAAAAAAATACAATTAGCTAGAAATCCATCGCCAACCTCTGAGCTCAGACGGCTCCCGTGAATCACGCGTCCGCTCTCAGGGCGGTGCATCCGTGCTGCCGTGATCAGATCAGAGCACGTAGATGATGTAGGACAGGAGCACAAGGCCGATGATGGCGAAGAACATCAACAGCAGCACATCCAGCATGATGCTCGCGGAGCAGCGGGTCCAAAAGATGCGCAGGATGCTCGGTCTCGATGACGGCTGTGTCCGCTGGACTGGACTGGACTGGAGACCCTCCTCCTCCCTTCTAGAAAGATGCAGCCAGCAGCAAATGGGGCCAAGCGCTGGAAATCAGATTCTTCCTCTTTTGTAGCGTGCAGACTAGGTTTATTAGGAGCAAACCAGGCTGTACTATTCGGAAAGATGAAGGCAACTACATAATAATAATAAAAAGTCATATTTTATATGGGACCTTTAGAATTTGAGTGATTATCAGGGATAAGAGATTAAATTAGTTAGACAATTGCGTTACATTTGAAAATTGAGAGGGACGCGTCTGATTCGCAGGAGTTTTGACTTCAAATGCATGTTTAGATGGAGAACCGCACTGTAAAAAATGCAACTGCGTATTTTCCAGTTTACGAAACCTTTTGAGTCTCAAATACTAAAAAAATGCAATTTTCTTAAAACTACATACAAACCCTTGTCAGGCCAACAAAATCACCATACAAATTGTTGTCCCAACTAGGCGGACAGTTTTCTGAACAAATAATTTTTATACTGTTGAAATGTTAAGGCTGTGAGTTCCCAGCATGCATTGCAGCATGAATCAATTATGCAGCTACTGTTATATGATTATTTTGCTGTTTGCTGACTTAATTTAAACTTTTTTGTTGTTATTTTGTCATTATTGTTAGTAATTTGTTGTACTGTGATGTAAAGAGCTAATATTTTTAACAATTGTTGATTGCCACCTTTCTTAATTGTGTGTCTTAATTCATAATTGTGTGTCTAGTTTTGAGGCCTAAAGTATGTTCAACCAACTGAATTCATTTTATGGATTTTATAGTCTTGTAAGATATTTTACGAATGAAGACAGTGTTGTTTACTTACACATTATATTAAGATATCCATTAAGATTTCTAAAACAGTTCACCGTTTGTCATTGGTTAATAAACAAAATTGATAATGTGGTGACTTCTTACACATTCTTTTTTTTCATCCAGGAAATAAATTACCTCAACGACAGTAATTGTTGTTTCAGTTTATGTGACAAGAATTTTTCTATTAGTAAAATAAGACAATCGGCATCGCATGAACAAACAAATTTACGTTGGCTAAACAAAGTATCCTTACTTAGAGCTAAAAAACTATTGTTGAGAGAACTCAAACAAGTCTTACTGCATCCTTATTTTCTTTTTACGTTTTCTCAACTATTTATTTTCTTTACATTGCATGACTTGCATGAGGGCAAGCATTGAGTTTACACATACAAGGCTTTTTTTGACACGAGTGTCATATTCTCCTCCATATTTTCCACCTTTTAGTTCCTTTTCAAAATCCTTGCTGTTTATTTTTGGGTGATTTGTCGTTTATTAATGACCATTACTAACAATGAGACGATATACTATACTGTCAAAGATTTTCCACCAAAGAAGAACAATCTACTCGAGCTTGAGCTAAAATTGTTAAGATGCATTGGAATAAAAAGATGAAAAAGATCTTGGATAAATTTAGGATATTTACATATCTTGTTGTATCCCTTAGATGTCTTACCAAAAGAAAAACTCTGCACTGCATAAATGTTTTAGAAAGGTGAAAGTACATGAAATGAAGAAATTGATCCTTTTTTCAGCAAGTATGCATTAAAATCAATCAAAAGTGACAGTAAAGACATTTATAATGTTGTAATATTCATTGATGTTATAATATTGAGCAGCACAACTGCTTCAACATGATAGTAATGATAAATGTTTCTAATAATCATATTAGAATTATTTCTGAAGGATCATGTGACACTGAAGAAGACCGAGTAATGATGCTGAGAATTAGGCTTTACCATCAAAGGAATACATGAAATTAAAACTTATTTTCAATTGTAATAATATTTAGCAATATTACAGTTTTCATTTTATTTTCGATTAAATGAATGCAGTCTTGGTGAGTACAAGAATTTTTTTTCAAAATCATTTAAAAATCTTACAGACCCCACAAACCTTTGAATGCAGCAGCTTTGTAAATATGAAATGGTTATAATGTGCAGAATAAGGTGTTTGAGGGGGTGCTGTACAGAACTGGAGAAACACTGGTGACAGTGGACTGATAGATATGGAAGATTTCTGGAGAATATGTTTTACAGAAGAGTAAAAATCAAATGAGTAACCCAGATATTATACCTTTGAAGTAGCAATAGTGAAAACAGTGTCTTGAGAAAGCAAAACACTTACTTTGATCATTCTCTGCATCTATATTTTGGCATTTTAGAGAACAATGAACAGTAGAATCTCATTAGAGTCTTTGCACAGTAACATTGTTTCCAGTTAGAGAGAAATACATGCAAAGCTCCAAAACATTCAAATATCATTAACAACTCCGTCCGTTTGACAAACCCGCCTGCCTTGGTATACAAATAGATTTTTTTATTCCACTGATATTGATAAATTGACATTAAAATTCCGTCTTGTACAATACCAGCAAGGCAATGAGAATAAGCAATGATATGAGGAAAAAACAAAAACATTAATAACAACGTCTTACAGAACAGCTCTGAGATACAGTTTGATACAATGCACATGGAATGTTCCAGAACCGAAATGGAATGATTAAAATCCAAAGCTAAAATGGTCCATAGAATTGTGCTTGGGCTCCTCTCTTCTCTCACTATTCTACAATGCTGTTCTGCTCCTCGCTTGCTATGTGACTATATAGATTCTATTTTTTTCCCTTTATGAACAACAAAATACATCACTATTTTCTCGCATTTTTAAAAGCAAGAGCTGCAGAACAAAATGACACTCATATATTAGAAGTAATTCTGTAAAGGGCTAGAGGAATGTGAAGGAGCTTAAGTGAATATGTAAGTATCAAAAGGCTCCATCCTTTTCATACAGTTTAAGGAATGTCCAGTTGAAAAAGAGGAGCCTTTTCTAGATTCCAGTTCCAACACATGATGCAAATGGTCAGACGTATGGAATGAAAATTGGAATGACCAGAAGTCTCATTATCAAGAATTGTTACTCATAGACCCACAGCCGATGAGATGTGAAACTGTACTGGATACATTACAATTACAAGCTGCAAATAAAATAAGAAACAATGAATTTATATATATATATATATAAAAATTTGACAACTGAAGTTCGGACCAGATTCTTTCACAAACTGTCATAGCAACTGATAAGATAAGTGTGTTGAGATGTCTGCGAAGTGCTCTATAGCAGGCCCTAAATATTTTAGAGGCCCGTGTGGTCATGTATTTTGAAGGTTGGTGTATGAGAGTCTTGTTAAGACTTAAGCGCCACTTGTGACAGCACCTTTCCAGGACTGAGGAAACACTTACTAAAAAGACAAACAGTCAGACAGATAGACAGCAAAAGCAATAGACAAGAGAGAAAAAGATGGGTGGAAGTAGTAAATCATTCACTATTTATGCGCTGTTGCCGTGTATGATTACGTACTGAACTATGTTTGTTTTGGATCATAACCGGGTCATAGAGGCCGACCCCTGATAGGACAGTTAGTGCAGGAAAAGAAGAGGAAAAAGATGAGATCTTGAAAGGTGAGATGGCACTCGGCTAATCATCTGCGTCTTTCTGCCGCAACCCCCTCTTTTTCTTTTCCTCCCTTCCCCCTTTCTCTATTTATGTTCAGATGGCCTCTACATAGTTAGCCGGCAGCATCCCCTGCTGGCCGGTGCGCTCCACTCTTCCATACATCCACCCCTCATCGATCTGCTGCACATCCATGATCATGTCACCATCCAGGAACGACACCTCGTCCTCATCAGCTGCGGTGTAGTCATACACCGCTCGGTAGCGCTTCTGGAACACACACACACACAAATGCAAAGAAGACTGTAAGGGCTTGAAAAGAAGGAGTGTGTAGGACAGTGTGTATGAGAGAGTTTATTACCCCAGAGCTGGGAGGAGCGGCGGCAGCGGCCTGACGCACGGGCTCAGGCTCAAAGTGATAGTTCTGAGATGCTGCCGAGTGCTGATATGCTACCAGAGAAAAATGTGATTATTTTATGGCCCATGTGAAACTGAGATGTTCATGATCTTCCAGAAGAACAGACAACAAGCGAAAGTGTACCTGGAGGTGTGTTTTGTTGAGGTGTTTGTGGGTGCTGAGGTGGGCCTTCCCCTCCCATCCGGCCCTTCTCAAAATCCTCATGGTACTTAATCTAAAACACACGGAGACATATACAGTGTGACAAAACAGACTTACATAAACATACGTACAAACATTCACAATGTTGTTGTGAATTCTGCTAAATATGTCAACAAAGTAACATTATTTAGCTGGATAACACGGTGAAAATTGTGAGAATTATTTGTTATAAGGAGCAGATGTCTTGGAGCTGTTAAGACAGGTTGAAACTGATAAACATACGCAACATATGACAATTTCCAATAAAAATGTGTACAAGATAACGGCTGTAAAATTGTCAGCAAAGCATCTGTTGTAAAGCAAAGGTGAAATATTTTAATTACATTTTTTTTACATATAAAAATGTATCATTTTATATTGTATAATAATTTGTAAAGCAGCAAAGCTAGTTAAAATGTTGGCAGGGCAAGAACAAAAAATTAACTACTGTCAATCAGGCCATCAGAAAAAAAAAACAATACAAGCACAAATAAATGTAGCTAATGTGTTTAAAACATGTTAAATTGATATTGTAATATGTATTATTATTTATTTATGATTTAACGCCATGTCAGCAGCAGTGGCTATATTCATGGCAAGAGGAAACATTTCAATTTCACAATTCAGTCATATATATCATTTCAAAACAATTATATAACAGTTTTGTTTGAAAATTATATATATAAATAAATAAATAAATATGTACAAATATACAAAAACATATATATAATAAAAATAATAAGAACAAAAGTTATTGTAATATGTATCTATTATGCAAGTTGGTAATCATGCACGTTTAGATCCTGTAAGACTTTGTTTTTCAAGCTTATGCTCAACAAGGCTGCATTTATTTGATCAAAAACAATGTAAAAACATCAATTTTGTAAAAATGTATTACAATTTAAAAGGAAAGTTTTGTATTTGAATATATTTCAAAATGTAATTTATTCCTGTGATGCAAAGCAGAATTTTCAGCATCATTACTCCAGTATTTAGTGTCACATGATCCTTCAGAAATCAGTCTAATTACTGATTTGGGGCTTAAGATGCATTTCTTATCATTTTTTATGTTAAAACCATTGTGCTGCTTAATATATTTGTGAAAAACATGACACTTTTTTGGATTCTTTGATACGTTAATATTTATATAATATCATGTACTGTCACTTTTTATCGGTTTTGTTTTTCACCCTTGCTGAAAAAAATAAAACATCTGACCCCAAACTTTTGAATAGTAGTGTATGATAACTTCACTGTCAGTGTACTAAAATCAATCATAGAGCCCAATGAAGACAACAACACTGCTATCCATTTTACAGACACACCCACAAACTGAGTGGTGGGCTCTTTGGGTTAGCGGTTCAGACTAAATTAACTGCAGGAAACTGAGGTGAGGAAGAAAAAAAACTGAATGCACGAAGCATACAGATGCAATGCTCTCTCATAATTAAACCACTCAGAAAACAGTCCTTCATTTTGTAAAGTGGTGGTTTCAGCAAAAAGGTTTTAATTTAATTAAACTGTATTCTGCGCCAGGGTGACAACTAATAGTAATTCCTGCATCATCCACAAGGTGTCTCCTGAGCCAGAAAATGGAGTGGCATCTTGCATCTTTCATACTGACAGGAAATGACATTGCAAAAAGGAAGTTTGGGGACATAAATGTTACCAGGCAACCAGGGCAGATACTTCAGTGAACAGGTGTGGTGTGAAAGACGAAGAGGAAGGGTGGGACTAAATAAGTGCTTCATTAAAGTCAAATAATTATTACTTCTTGTTAACAATTCATTAATAAACAATGAAAGGAGATTACGATAGATAAACGGTGTATCTTTCTGTTTGCTGGAGAGTAATAGATTGGGAGGTACAAGACAAAAAGCAAATTTAACAGCTTAAAAAAGAGAAAATATGAAGCACAGAAAAGTGAGTAATATGTCAAAAGAGAGAAATACACAGGTGTTGGACCTACGTTGCTGATTTGGTCTTGTGTTTTCTTGATTCTCTGCAACTCTGGTGTGTCGGCTACAACGCTGAAGCCCTTTCCTTTGTTCTTCTCAAATTCCTCCTTGTAGAGCACCTGCAACACAAACACACACAGAATGTAGTAACAAATATCCAATTAATCATAACTGTTCATTACATGTGTAACAGGTTCCCAGATATACTTCCCTCTTTTTATATCGGCATATATGAAGCTTAGTTAATGGATAATCATAACACTTGCCATTTTCCACATTCCACAGGGTAAAAAGGCCCTCAAACTCTTATAAAATCTTCATTTTTCTTTTTTAATGAATGGTCAGTGAAAGTAGGTGCATAACATCAACATCAACATTTTATGAGACATTTCATTTTCTATTAATGTTATTCAATCTGTTTGGGTCTAAATACAGTTGAAAACCCTGATTTGTGTGATTTTGTAATTAGCTAGCAATAAATGAATGTTAAATGATATACATAAATAAACAAAAACAATCATACAATAAAATGAGTATAATGTTACAAGAAACAGTTGCAAACTAGTCTCAGTGAAGCTGTTATACAGTAGGGGCTAGCTTGTGAACAAATGTTGGTTGACAGCTACTGGTGAACTTGTATTTTCCATAAATTAAATATTTGCTTGTTCCTTTTTTTCCTGACAGTAACACAGATAAGCAGGCTTTAATGGTTTATCTTTACTAATGCAGTCAACACAAAAAAAATTGTAACAACTGAGAAAATGGAATTAAATGTCATGATGTTTTGATTTTAATCATTGCTTAGATAACAGTTTATCAGATATACTGTATCTAATAGTTCTCGCAATGGGCTGTGCAAATAATTAGTGCTTTCAGATGGAGCGGCATTTACTACACAGAGCCGTAGTTCACTGACAAGCTACGCAATATCGCGTTCATAATCAAATGCGATTCATCTGCGATTATGAACGCGATAATGCCTAATTGTCAGTGAACTACGGCTCTGTGTAGTAAATGCCGCTCCATCTGAAAGCACGTGATGGAGATTTACTACTAATCACGGAACCGGCTTTACTGACCAGATGCGCATGACAATTGCATGCGATTAATTGCACAGCCCTAGTTCTCACTAAAAAACATGGGATTTGTGCCTCTAATGGAATGTCATAACACACCAAAATGTTATGAGCGCCACATAGTTGTTACTCACACAAGAGCAGTGTTTTAGGGGGCTTTCCCACTAGCATTTTAGTTCGAAACTGGGCACGGTTCACATGAAAAAAATGGTAATGTGAAAGCTGTTACCAGGGTACCAAACATGAGACTACCTGAAGAAGATGGTCTGAGTTTGGTTGCAGTGAAGCTGTGGCGTGGTTTGCGTGACTGAAAGCAACTCGGACTCGGGTGTGTGCTTGATCAGGAAGTAAAGTGACACACAAATGCGTTTTGGCCAATGACAACGTCATTAGTTTATACAAAACTTGTAAGGGATGACAGTGGTGATGATTTACCTTTGATACAGTGACTACAATCAGAGTGGTATGCAAGTATAGAGCGTATGCGAATGCTGGCGTCGTGTCATACCTGGCTCTGCATCTTGCTTTGCTGTTTCAGGCGCAGGTTCTCCGGAGTGTCGGCAACACTGGTGAATGACGTCTTCGGATAGTGTCTGAAATACACACACAGAGCCATTTAGCTAACATCAGCATTTGAAACCCAGTTTTGAATCCAGATTCGCAACTAACATCTCAGTATTTCTCCTAGTTGAATTACCAAAAACTGTATTTTTAATTATTATAATTTTTGCCAGTCACCAAATGTTAGGTAACACCTTTAATGCATGAACTATTTGGGTTAATTTTATTTTATAATAATGGGCTTTTCATGACAATGACTTATCAAGGCTATCGGGATGCTTTTTATCCGTGTTACTTGCTGCTAAAGACAAAGATCATGAATTAGTGACTGTGAAGGTGAATGTCCACATTTGCTTATCGCTGATCTGTGTGGGGATAGTGAAGACGCAGAAGTGTCATTTGAGCCTTGTGTAAACAAGGCAGCATATTTGTCCTATTTTCACAGACCAACGCAATACAAAATTAGCATGACAGTGACAAACCCAACCACAATCATCCAATGCAACACACAATTAAGAGTGCCAGAAATAACAGAACTGTACAACAGAGAATACAAATTACAATTACATTAACTGATATATTTGGTAATAAAGTCGTAATCATTTCGTAATACAGCTGTAATCTTTTAACTACAGTTAGTTAATTGTGTAACCATATAACAACATATAGTGTGCCACAAAAGGATTTAACAGGGCTGATTCAGAATTCAGATGATCATATTAACAACACGACAACTGAGCCTATCAAAACGCAGTCTGTTCCTGGTTACCACAGGAGGACACCCTGTCTGCTTAGTAAACCTCCGTATAGTACACAGACGCTGTGTTGCTACAGGCAACCTCCACATAATACAACACATGCTCTGTAAACCAAATATAGACTCAACCCTCTACACTGCGAGTAAATCACTCGCATATGTGACTAAATATTCACTCTGGGCCACTAGATGATGTCTAATATTAGCCAATGGCTAATAAATTCTCAGATTTTACTCGCCAGTGTGTGAGTTGCAGTGTTGCCAACTGCTTTCAATTGAAAGTAGCTAAAACTGGTAGCTAAATGTCACTTCGCTACATCATAATGGCAAATTCACTGATCTATATAAAAATGAATGTAGATCAGTGGGCAAGATGAGAACTTAGATAAGGTTTTGGGCAAGTAAAAATACAAATATAAACTCCTGACCTGACTGCACCATCAGTGAAAATATGTATTGTTGAGTGCTGAGATCTGCTGATTATCATTTGCAGCTAATAATATTTTTGCCTAAGGTTGGCAGTCCAAAACACGACTTTTATTTTTGCCTGAGAGATGTGGTTAATTCATACTCAAATCACATAGATACAGAGAGGAAAGCAAACATAAACAGATAAATTACACTTATGAATCCAAGCTGATTTCTGTGTTAATATCAGTTAACAGACAATCCCAACGAAATCCAATCAGATGTTTTTTACTTCCGCTGGACATGTCATCAGACCATCACTCTGAGAAGCAAACACTCTGGGTGCAAGAGGAAATTACTTTGCCATGCTCACTTACTAAGATTATCTTCGTAATAAGGACTGAGTAAACAGTGGAAGAAGCAGATCTAGACAGAGGGACAGACATAAATAATTTGCTAAATAAAGACTACAATCCCCTGGTGTATTACAGAAGTGTGTGAGAGTGAGAAATAAGGACCTTGAGATACACCGGCACTCACAAAAGGGATACATTTGCATATTTTGTATGCCAGCTGGTCATCGTGACTAGGGATGTAACGATTAACCGCGAGCCGGTTGAAAATCGATTCAAATATGTGACGATTCAAATCGGTTGAGATGCTAAACAAATCACGATTCATTTAGGGGTAGGAGTTTATATGAATGCATGTGTGAGGGGAACTTACTGTCTTTAGAAAAGTTTAGATGGTATTTTTTCTTTTCATCTTGCCTCTGTAAAATGCATATTAAAGTTCATAAGTGCAGCGCTGCTTTGATTACAGCGGAAACCAAGGAAACGCTTTAAGCGCCACCTGCTGGCAGAGAGTGAATCTGCATCTCATTCAGCTCGTCTGCTGTTTCTGTTTCATGCAGATATTTTTATATGTAAGTCAAACCATTCTGTTTTTTGCTTCAAATTTAGAAATTATACAATCTAATTTAGATTAAAAACTGCTCATGTTGCATGTATGCAGCATCTTTGTTTGGATAATGATTATTATTATGTTTAATGATTATTAAACATAATTATATCATTGTTTGGAAATGATTGCCTCTAATTTTAAATGGAAAGAGCACAGACAAAGCCTTATTTTGTTTATATGAAGATTAGGGCTGGACTATATGGCCAAAATTGATATCACGATATATTTCTTAATTTCGGTCGATACGATATAATTCCGATATCGATATGAACACTATTTATCTGAAATAGAAATCTTTTGTAACATTATAAATGCCTTTATCATCA
>NW_015554163.1:34480-34716 GCF_001515605.1 Sinocyclocheilus anshuiensis
AAATATTTCAAC
The DNA here is from genome assembly GCF_001515605.1 of Sinocyclocheilus anshuiensis. Taxonomy (NCBI): domain Eukaryota; kingdom Metazoa; phylum Chordata; class Actinopteri; order Cypriniformes; family Cyprinidae; genus Sinocyclocheilus; species Sinocyclocheilus anshuiensis. Next base: position 34,493 of record NW_015554163.1, read on the forward strand.
ATTTTACTGTTTTTGCTGTACTTTGGATCAAATAAACGCAGCCTTGGTGAGCAGAAGAGAATTCTTAAAAAAAACACAAAAAAAAAACATTAAAAATCTTACTGTTCAAAAACTTTTGACTGGTAGTGTATGAAGATATTTATTTTATTTGTGTTATTTATTTGATTTGGAGCTTGTTTTAAAATGTTAATTTAGTTTTGTTATTTACATTTACATTATATTTA
>NW_015554163.1:34895-47089 GCF_001515605.1 Sinocyclocheilus anshuiensis
ATTCTGGAAAAAAAAAAAAAAAAAAAAAAACGTGAATCGAATCATGAAATCAAAACCGTGAATCAAACCGAATCGTGAGTTGAGTGAATCGTTACATCCCTAATCGTGACTTTATAAACGTACTCTAGCCATGTCAAAGCAGCATGCTTGGCCTGGCGGTCTGCATTAAAACACTGCAACTTGAAGTATGAATGGTAACCTTTTAACAACAGGAATGCTATAGCTGAGGTATCGGACTCACAAGACTATTAGTGATCAGAAGTGGATTCCAGAGAAGTGAACTCATTTGTGTATGCGTGTATGGGTCATTGTTTTGAAAATAGGAATTTCCCTTCAATACCCTTCGACCGAATGCATGCACAAGTCAGCTACTGTGTTCGCAGACGTGACCTTTCCACGATCAACTAACACTAACGGAGACAAAGGACAATCAGAAACAATTAAAGTATAACATTATATCAAAATAGGCTCTGTTTGCTTTCTTAATGCATGTTTCTTGTCTTATTGCGAAACATTCATCAGTGCACGTCATTCAAAAGACAACAGTGTCTATCTTTGTATCTTCAAAATGTACTAACTTCCTCTTCTTTTGAGAGACTCTTTTTTTCCGCTAACATCATTTAAGCCAAGCCAGTTACTGGAAACAGTTAGCCACTTGTCAAATCGACATTGTTTTAGAAACCTTGCATTTTATCTGGCTACATTTTAATAATCCAGCTAATGCTCAATATATCAACCCCTGTGTATATATTGATTTTTTTTCTTGTTGAATATCTTAACTAAAATAGGGTTGCAAATGGCAATTGACGGTTGCTGCGTCCAAATATGCCTACTTCCATAGTAGATGAAAAATGTGAAAAGCATAATAGGTCCGAATTATTCCTAATATTATATTCGTAATAGACGAAAATCACCTGGATGATTTAGGCTTATTGCTTTGAGGACTTGCAACTGACTCTGGTAGGTCATGTGACACTAACAACATGGCGGAAGTAGCACGTCCATATTTTATTCATACTAAATAAAATGTACTTTTTTAATGGTTGTGAAGTAAGTTTAAAAAAAAAACAAATACAGTACCTACTAGATGGTATGCAATTCCGGATGCAGCTTGTGACTTTAAAGCCACAGTGAAACGGAAGCTGTGACTGAATTTATTTTTGTATTATGACATATTTCCAAGTAAAACACACCAGTGACATAGAAACATAATAAAATAGCATCCATTTATTTCATGGTAACTTGAGGAATATGTAGCAAAAAAGCTAACACATAATAAAAGCAGACATATAACACACAAAACTCACAGAGCAGAGATACTTACGCATTGCAGTATGGTCTCTTCTCAAAGCCTTTGTAGTTCTTCATGTTTAGAGTCATCTTACAGACTTCACAGCTAAAGCATCCTTTATGCCAGTACTGAAAGAGAGAGACACAGAGTGATTAAAGCTTTAAATTGTGTTTGTATTAGGGGTGTGCGATATATATCGTCTGCGATAATATCGTAATTGTTGTTTTAACGATGTGCGATTTGACATTCTCGAGTATTTTGCAAAAAACATTCAAAACACCCCTACAGAGCACACGCATACATTACGTGAAGTCTAGACTAGTGCGTGTGCGCATTTAGTGTGTTTTCTTTCACTGCATGATTCAGTCTATTAAAATGCATTTAGAATGATCACAAATTCAAGACATGGCAGAAAATTTATATATTTATACCACTTCATATAGTTATTCAATTTCACACGAAGAGTGACGTTTTCTCCAAAAATTACCATGATTGCAAATGTGACATTGAATTCAATAAACAATAAGTTAATTAAGAGACTTACGTTTTAGACACCATATTGCTTGTTTTTGCTCTATTTCGCCAACAAAAATCATTCCGAATACAGCCACAGCGCTGTTTTGTGTCTCTGAGCAACATGACGGTGCTTCGTTCTTGAATGAATCAACCGTTTAAATTATTTGGTTCAATTGCAATGACTCACTTATTAACAGTGATTTGCTGCCACCTGCTGGCGGTTTTAATTTCAAATTTCGGCTTTTTCTTTCTTTTCTTTTTTTTTCATGTTTTAAATCATTTCAAATATCAGTATTCAACGTTTTATGTTTAATATATCAAAACATTATTTATGCATTTGTAATTGCAGGTTAAATGCATTCATGTCTTGCATTAAACAAAATACATGTGTGTAAATACATCTAAATGCCACTTCAGATGCAGCTTCTGTGTTGATTTAATTTGCTTGGTAACAGCCCAAATGTCTTATTATTCTAATTCCCTGATTAAATGTAAGAATTTGACTCAAAAGATAATGGACACTTTTAGGAAAAATGGATTTATAAAGGTAAAAATGCCCATAAAATGCAAAAATCAGTTTAAACTTATTGGAAAAGATTAATTTCTATCAGTATGAACTGACCACCACACAGAATATGAAGAATATTAAAAACATTAAAAGTCAGCTGTCTTCGGCAGTCCTTAAGGAACTAGCACAATAACACACTCCGCAAAATATCGTCTAATTATCGTTATCGATAAAATCCCATAAAATATCGAGATATAATTTTTTGTCAATATCGCACACCCCTAGTTTGTTTTGGGAGGTGTATGCAAAAGAAATAGGGAAATTGTCTGCAACCGAGTTGGGAAAGATAAAAAGAGCAAATGACATGAAGCCCTTCAGATCCCTCAGCGTTGCTAATTCAGTCACTATGGCCGTTACACAGTCAGTTCACTCTCAGGATTAAATACAAAAAACAATGGAGTGCTTGTTCTTTGAAAGCACTTGGAAAGAAAAAGAGGAACCGGCACCTCGAGTGTCAAAAAAGAAACGCAACTTGAAGTTACGTCCATTTAAAGTAAAGACACGTTTTTTTCTGTGTGAATGCATCGGTTTTAAAGGCACAGACATTTTATATACACCCATCTGGATCACACTGGTTGTCAAGTGGTTACTAACTGAGTTACATCACCATTTTCCCAGCTTCTTGCAACATAAGGAAAAAACACAAAGAATGATCCACAATTAAACAACAAATGCTGGGAAACACCCTGACTGAGATACTGGCCTTCAATAGCGATACAATAAAGTATGCAGTTGTAATTTATGCTAGATTTTGATTACCAGCTTCCTTAGTTAATGTTGACCATGGGAGTGTTTCAGTGATAAGAGACCACACACACACTGAAAATGGACTGGGGGGACTGACCTGACCTGCTACCCTACATTCCATCTATGCAGCCAGTCATGCATGCTGCAATGCCTATAATTTAGATCAGGGATCCTCAAATCTGGCCCACGAGTAGGGCTGCACGATAAATCGAAATGGAATCGAGATCGCGATTCGACAGAAGCTGCGATTGTCATGCGTATATCTTTCAGTGAAGCACGGTTCTGTGATCAGCAGTAAATCTCCATCCAAAGGCCAGAGGGCGCTCTCGCGCTGAAACTCCAAATAAGCCTCGCAGAAGAAACCCAGAAAATGCCTATCGCTGCAGCTGAATAAACAGAAGATTCTACGGTAACACTTTACTTGAAGGGGTGTGCATAAGACTGACATGACACCTTCATAATCATGACATGACATGACACATGTCATGAATATGAAGGAGGTTTTATGCATGTTTATGACAACTGTCATTAAGTGTCATTCGCTCAGTTATGTCATTTTTAATGCAAATATGACATTATTTGACCTAACCCTACCCCTACCCTTACCCCTAACCATAGCCCATAACAAAGACATCTCAAACAATGTCATCTTTGCATTAAAAATTACATAACTGAGCGAATGACACTTAATGACAGTTGTCATAAACATGCATAAAAAACCTTCATATTCATGACACGTGTCGTGTCATGATTATGTAGGTGTCATGTCATGATTATGAAGGTGTCATGTCAGTCTTATGCACACCCCTTCAAGTAAAGTGTAACCGATTCAACTGCTTTCATTGATTCAACGTGACTTATAAACACACGACTACTGCAATATACGGTTTATCTGAGTTCTTATTATTATAATTTTCATTAAAATTTAGATGGTATTTTTGTCTTTCTAGGCCTATATCCAACACTTTCTTACCAGTCAGCTGGAATGTAGTAGTTTGAACACAAGTGCATGAGTAACAAAATTATGCATCTATACTGCACTCCCAGGGAGAGGAAGCTGCTAGCACAGACTTGAGCAGAGATTCCGTTCATACCCAAAAATAACTAACCCCCCACCTCCACTCACGTACTTCAAAATGCTTTTTTAGGTCTCTAGTCTGTTGCTAACAGTTTAGAAGGGAAGAAGCAGGGAAAATATAAGAAAACAGACCAGAAGAAGCACGTGAGGGAAGATCTGTAGAGAGGTATAAGAGATTCCTAACGTATTACAATGGAATAATTAATGGCATATTCCATCTATAGACTACACACTAAAATTAGCTTACAATAGTATAGCGCACAGTGTTTTACTGATAGATAAATACAAAGCATTATGCAAAATTGCCAATCAAGTCCTTGAAAGTGACAATGGTTATTTGTAGCACACCGTATATGATATCAAACATTTTCTGCAATGATCTTTATTTCATGCTGTTCGGCATGGCAGCATCTTTGCATTATACTAAAAACATCTACTTTAAACCCTCTAATACTATTTACTCATAAATGCACTACTGTGTAGATTTGATATTCAGTTACACTACCATTCAAAAGGTCAGTACAATTTTTTCATGTTTTCAAGTATCTTATGCTCACAGAGGTTGCATTTATTTATTCAAAAATACAGTAAATACAAAGTAATACTGTGAAACATTATTACTGTTTAATATAATTGTTTTCTAGTTTAATATATTTTAAAAACTAATTTATTCTTATACTATATAAACTTGTTGAAGCTGAATGTTCAGCATCATTACTCACACGATCCTTCAGAAATCATATTAATACACTTATTCAGTGCTCAAGAAACATTTCTTATCATTATCAAAGTTAAAACAATTAGGCTGCTTAATATTTTTGTGCAAAAAAAGCGTGATACATTTTTTTTAGGATTCATTGATGAATAGAAAGTTCAAAAGAAGTTTTTAATGGAAATATTTTGTAGCATTTTAAATATTACTACTACCATGTTTTATCAATTTAATGCCTAGCTGTATACAAGTAATAATTTCTAACAAACTAAAAAAAATCTTACTGACCTAAGGTAATATTTTAAAATGTTTTTCTTTTTCTTTTTGAAGCTTGATATTCATTATCTACAGCTATTGTCTGGAAAAGGGCTGTCTGGTCATTTGGCTAAACGTCTCTTTCTGTGTGCCACACCAAAAATCCTATGCTTATTGAACACCACAAGGACGGAGTTAATATTCATTTTTGGGGGGCACTCTCTCTTAAAATGACACATTAGTACCCAGACCACCTCTCTTTGGGTGCCGTTCTTCTGAGATGTTCTCCAGAGTGACAGCTGATGAGCTCAAGCACTGAAGCAGAATGACAAGCGATGGTTGGCCTCTTTTCAAGCTGAGCGAAGCATCGGCATGCCTCAACAAAACGACAGTATGAAGCAACTTACGCGCGCGAGGCCTCTCCTCCAGGCAATGAACGGGAACTAACTTGGTGTACGTGTGTGCGGTCAGTGCTGTTTGTGACAACATCTGTGGGAGGTGTGCCATCAAACGCCCCCACGTTTAATCTTAGATACACCGCACGTCTTTATTCACGCATTACAGGTCTGTATAGTCATTCCTCAAGCTGCTTCGTTCAAGGCCAATCGATTAATGTGCTCTTAACGCCCATTACACGCGTTATCACTCCGCCCCAGTTTCTCTCCCTCGCAAATACTTGCGCTGCATGAATATAAAAGAAGGCGACCCCACCCTCTGGAGCATCTAAAGCAATTCAAAACTCAAGATTTCACCACTCAAAACGAGAGCGATAAGGATATGGGTTAAGAGGGGGTGGGGTCTGGATAGAAAACGTTTCACAAGCAACACTTCCTCTGGCCAGTTGGTAAACATGCTAGATGTGCGCATCATGTAAACGTTAGGGTGAAATTTCAACAATGCATGTAACATTTTCCCGAAAATCGCATGTTTTTTTTTTGTTTTTTTTACAGGCCTCAACGTTATACACCCTAGAAGTTGCACATCTGCAAACCAGGCTGGATGACAAAAAGCGAGATCGTGAAAAACCCAGCCGCGCGTATGAACCCGTTTTGGGGCTGTTGTTATAAGAGTATAATATCCACGTTAGCTTTTGACTTGACTTGGGCTGTTTTGGGTTTTTGGGTCCGTCCATGTCGCCCACAGGACAGACTGACACGTCATAAACAAACCTCCTCCTCCTCCTCCTCGCGACCGAGGCCAAGAACAAGCGTTGGTTTGAAAAATAACGACTCCCGCCGCGCATTTCTGTCGATATCACACGATATTCGCACTGAGAAAAACGAATAAACGATGGACAACTTGTAGCGTGCTGTGAAGTTATCACAATCGAGGCTTTTTCATTGCTAGCCCGTTCGCTTAACGTTACGCGTTTCCGCTCTGCCCACATTCTCAATAGTCATCGGAAACGGGTTCTTTTAAGCCACATTTAAAAACAAATCTGTATTATACACAAACAAATCCATACATGTATATAATATACCCCATCCTCACAGCCAGAGGTGTAACGTTAAGCTTTGCTAGCGAATGCTAAGTTTCGCTTAGCCTTACCTTGTCAAGGCAATTCACTTTTTCCGTGGGATACACCACTCGGTTACATCTGCTACACAGTGGATTCATTTCGGAGGAATTGTACGGCGACGGGGAGCCGGTCCGCAGAGCACTGCTTGGGTTGATACCGATCGCTGTCCGTTGATGAAGTCCGGTTCGCACCGCTGGCTGACTGTCAGCGAACCAATCAGACGCGGAAGGCGCGCGCGCACTGCCGCTGTGTCCTGCTGCGCGCGCCCGTGCAAGGGCACTCCGCGGAAGACTTTCTCTCTCTCGCGAGTATTTCTAGAATTCTTCAGCATTCGAAAAGAATGCTAATGAGTTAAATGACGAAAGCTGATCTTATCTTGCGTTTATCTTCGGGTTGAGCTGTTTTAAACCCACCATCATCAAGCGGATGTTAGTGATAGACATATTGGGAGTGTCTGATAACAAAGTGTTTTTACATAATGTGCGTTCAGCATATTCAAACTTGGAGTAATACTGACACAGCTAAACACTTTGATCATCGTGGCGTCTTTGCTGATGTTAGTTCATGTAAACCCGTTTTCACACAAGTCGTTCAAATTCTATCCAAAGCAGAGTGTGATTCGGTTTCGAATCGGATGCGCCAAAAATACTTTAGCGTTATGCTGCGTTCACACCAAACGCGAATAGAGCGTCTGGCGCGAATGATTTCAATGTTAAGTCAATGTAAAGACGCGTTTACGCGCGTCTGGAGGTCTCGCGGCGCGAATGAGGCGTTTAGCGCGGCGCGGAAGACGCGAATTCGCCTCATTCGCGCGAATGACGCGAATTGACGCGCGAATTACGCCCGTTTCTGTCGCCCTTTGTTCGAGCGATATCTGGTGGCTATATGTGCAACTACATGCATTTCAGTGTAGGAAAAGCCTACCTACATGACCGTTTATCTCATCCGATTGACATCTGTCTGTACTCACAGTTCAGTAAATGTGGGTATTGCTCACTTAATATGTTTTCATTTGCATCTTGCCGTTGTAGGGGAGAGTGGGGCTAGTTGTCACACAGGGATCGTCACAATGGCTACATCTCAGTAACTATAAGCCGGTTTAGAGGCTATTAGACAAACGTGTCTTGTCTCCGAACTAACATTTCAATTGCACTGTATTTTTGTTATAGCTGTTGGCTAAACATGTAAATGCACGAGCACCACACTGATATACATTCATTGATATACAGCCAGGTCCATATATATTTGGACACATGTACAATTTTTATTATTTTAGCTGCTGACCAAAATATATTCAAGTTACGGTTACATGAATATGGGCTTAAAGTGCACACTCTGAGCTAATTTGAGGGTATTCTCATCACAATTGGAGGAAAGGTTAAGGAATTACAGCTCTTTAATGTGTAACTCCCCCTTTTTCAAGGGACCATAAGTAATTGGACAGTTGACTCAAAAGCCATTTCATGGACAGATGTGGGCTATTCCTTCGTTTTTTCTTCATCGATTAAGCAGGTAAAAGGTCCTGAGTTCTAAGATTCTAAGTGTGCCGTTTGCATTTGGAAGCTGTTGCTTTGAACCCACATCATCCGGTCAAAGGATCTTTCCATACAAGTGAAACAGACAATTGTTAGGCTTCAAAAACAAAACAAATCCATCAGAGAGATAGCAGGAACATTCGGAATAGCCAAATCAACACTTTGGTACATTCTGAGAAAAAAAAGAATGCACTAATGAGCTCAGCAGCATAAAACAGCCTGGACGTTCACAGAGGACAACAGTGGTGGATGATCGGAGGATCCTCTCCATGGTAAAGAAAACCCTTGCACAACAACATGTCACTGTCAAAGTTTACAATCAAGAGAAGACTTCACAAGAGCAAATACAGAGGGTTCACCACAAGGTGCAAACAAGGCCAGATTAGACTTTGCCAAAAAACATCTAAAAAAGCCAGACCACTTATGGAAAAGCATTCTTTGGACGGCTGAAATTAAGATCAACCTGTACCAGAATGACGAGAAGAAAAAAAGTATGGAGAAGACTTGGAACAGCTCATGATCCAAAGCATACATCATCTGTGAAACATGGTGGAGCGGTGTGATGGCATGAGCATGCATGGCTTCCAGTGGCACTGGGTCACTGGTGTTTAGTGATGACGTAACAGAAGACAGAAGCAGCTGGATGAATTCTGAAGTGTATAGGGATATATCTGCCCAGATTCAGCCAAATGCAGCAAAGTTGATTGGGTGGCGCTTCATAGTACAAATGGACGATGACCCAAAGCATACAGCAAAAGCAACCCCGGAGTTTTTGAAGGTAAAAAAGTTGAATATTCTGCAATGGCCAAGTCAATCTCCTAAACTCAAACTGATTGAGCATGCATTTCACTTTCTGAAGACAAAACTAAAGGCAGAAAGACCCCCAAACAAACAACAACTGAAGTCAGCTGCAGTAAAGGCCTGGCAAAGCATCACAAAGGATGAAACCCAGTCTCTGGTGATGTCCATGAGTTCCAGACTTACGGCAGTCTTTGCCTGCAAAGGATTCTCAACAAAATATGAACAATGAACATTTGATATTTCATAAATAAAATGTTCATAAAAATGAACATTTTATTTATGATTACAATTATTTGTCCAATTACATTTGAGCCCCTTTATATATGCTGTGTATAAAAATGGTTGTAATTCCTAATGTTATATTTTTGTTCAACCCCTTGAATTAAAGCTTAAAGTCTGCACTTAAATCAAATCTTGCTTGTTTTATTTCAAATCCATTGTAGTGGTGTATAAAGGCAAAAGCACAAAAGCTCAGTCAGTGTCCCAGTACTTCCGGACCTGACTGTACATGTCAATTGTGTAATGAAGGTAGATATTAACTGTGTACAGATATTTATTTCAGGACATCAGTATTTTTCATAAATGTCACAAAATTTTATAGGGACAATTGCCATGTGATTTAATTGTTCTACATTTATACAGGCTATTAATTGCACAGTAAAAAAAAAACAGGCCTTACATAAACTTATGTTTGTTTGTTTTTTTGGATGTAGCATTTGTTTAACAGATTTTGTTGTTAGGTTACAATTTACATTTACAGTTCTTGGGCATTATTGGTGGCAATTTATTTATTTGATAGTTTTTGTAAATGTCTTTATTATTAATTTATTTATTTTTAGTAAAGATTTAGTGACCAATGCTGATCTTACATGGGGTATAATGTGTGACAACTAGCCCCAGCCCCCACCTGAAAAAAAAATTACAGTCATAAATGGACTATAGCATATGGCAACACTATGGCATTATATCATTGTTTAACAGATTTTCATACTTTGTGGACTCAACCACATTTAAAGAAACAAAACAAAATCCTGATTATTACAGTCATTTCTGGGTATTGCAGCAGAAGGCTCAGAACAAACACAAAACACACACTCACACCTGTATACACACCCATTATAAACGCATCAGGCCTGAGTGACTGACCTAGGAAAGCATCACCTGTGCTGAGTTGTTGCAGGTGGGGGTATAGCTCAGTGGTAGAGCATTTGACTGCAGATCAAGAGGTCCCCGGTTCAAATCTGGGTGCCCCCTGTTTTTTCCAAAACACTTACAATTGAACAGAAACTTCCGGTAGAGGGTTTTCAAAAAGACTTTGGGGATAACATAGGCCAGACTTATGAAACCTGCCATGAATATCAACTAGCAATAACACACAGACAGGACCTGGTTACCACACACAGATCTGGATCCATTCATGTCTGCATGAAGTGTTTTATCTCTCTTTTTAAAGATTTTTCTTAAAAAGTTGTGAAACTCAAACCAACTGTTTGTTGTTGTTTAGGCCAACAAGCACAATAGTAAGATGACAATGAAAGTATGTGAATATTGCCCAGAATCGAACCCAGGACAAACTGCTTTGCAAAAAGAAAACAGGCACAGGCAAACTCACTGAGCTACATACAGTTATCTGTAATAACGCACAACTTAATCTGATGAAAGTGTCATGAAATCAAAATGTCTACTGTATTTATTTGGAGAGGATTGCATGTAGGCTAGTTGTGTACTTAGCCACTAGATGTCGCCCCAAACAAAGCTGAAACAGAGCAGAGAACGCTGTTTATCAAGAATCTGGCGGAAGGTCTGAAATCTGAATATTATAAAACGAATAATAGACACTTTGTAACATGTTCACTTAATCTCACTTTAAATCACTTTTTTAGCAAGAGCTATTGGTGTGGCCATACCAGAGTAATCGGAATATTGCAGTCATTTGGCTATTTTCGTTGCTGAGGACAATGCAGACTACAGCTCAGTAATAATCTATTTATCTATCTAGAGGTTTTTGTTTGTAAACGCAAAGGCTGAACAGATTTTAAAACATTAGGCATTATGCACTTGTCGACTTGGTAAATGGTTAGAAAAACTGTGCATCATAAACGACTGAGGACCACAAACTAGACTCAAGCTCTGCAGAAACACGCGCCTCGTTGCTAAGAGACACGAGCGTTAGAAATGAAAAGAATATGTTCCAAAATCACCTTTAGAATATGAAACATATTTGATTTAATGTTATATTTATTCATAACCTGAAGCTAAAGGCTGAAAATCGGGGTAAAAATGGTGTGATGTATTCTAGCCTTTACGGTATTGTTCTTATGAAATGTAATCACAGAACAATGTTTTAATGAAAGTTGGTTTCCTCATGCATAGTGTGATTAACTTGGTCATTCTAGCACCATACAAATTTCCCCCTTTGTAACTATGATTGACAGGCCTAAGACCAGAAATATAGACTGATTTCCACAGAACTGGATTTGTTTATAAGTAAACACTGTCATGTTCTCCAGCTGGAGTGCACTCCATTCTGTACCTTGCCATTCACTCAGGACTCCATTTCCCATAATCTTTTGCCCGGACCCATCAGCACTCATTATCAGTTCATAGCTGCCTCATATTAGTAGGACTATAAGAATAGCACACACACTCTCTGTCTTCGCTGGTGATTAAATGTTGGTTAGCCTTTCAGTGTTTTCCTGTGTTCCTAGTTTTCTTGTTTTTTTTTTTACTCTGGACTGTTACCTTGTTTTTGTTATTGCTTGCTGCCTGCTCTGACAATTGCCTGTTTTATGGATTACCCTTTTGCCTTGCCTCTGTTATTGTTGTTCGCTGGTGTTCTGACCCTCACTACCTTGGAATTAGTTCTGGAATAAAGCCTTGCATTTGGATCCCCACTCCGTTGTCACGCCTCCTCCGTTACAAACCCTATGCATGCATGTTCTCACGTCGCTTTGTCCCTATGTCTTTTTTTCTGCCAGTATGAAATCTTTCTTTCTTTTTTACACATTTGTTAAGATCTTAGTAAATCATAAGTACAGACCAATAGAAGGAACATTCATACTTCCCAATAGATATTGTCCCAATTGATGTGTGGCCAGATGTGTCACTCACATTTAGCATATCCTGATATTGTTTTTGGGGGGGGGGGGCCCTTTACAAGTTGGGCTCCTCT
>NW_015554163.1:47208-60030 GCF_001515605.1 Sinocyclocheilus anshuiensis
AGATTGTTTTTGGGGGGGGGGGGTCCTTTACAAGATGTGCTACTCATGTGGTCATGTTCACAGTAGCTCGTCCCGATAAATAAGTGAATTTAAACAGGCAAGCATGACATCTTTTAACTATCAGTAGATGATCCTGAGCCTGCAAGTGTGATACGCAGAACAGTAGATTGTAACACAAATACCCCAAGCCAAGGAATTTCTTCCAGCTGCTTTGATAAAAGAATTCACAGTTGAATATTTTTTGTATTTTTCACTCCACCATTTTAATACTGCTTTCCACTCTGTAGCAGGGGTGGCCATGAAGACCCAGTGCTTCATTAGATAATTGCAGGCAAGAAACACCACCTTTCTAGAGTGAAGTGACACAGCACTGAACTAGAAGAGTTTTATCCCTGTAAACCCATATTAATCTATTTGAATGGAAAGAAAATATATAAAACAAACTCAGACTGTTATACACACCTTTAAATACATTGTTATAGATGAACCGTTAGGTGACTGACCTGTGAGCTGTTACTGTGGGGATGGTTCAAATTTGGGTGCCCCCTATGTGAGTTCTCCTTTATAGTAATCAGACCACATGGGTAGATGCAAGAAACCAATGTGAATACACATATAACTAATCACAAATCTGAACAATAATATAAGCAAAGAACCTGAAGCCTTCGATGAATCTTCAAGACCTTAAAATCTCACCTACCAGTAACACACAGACACAGGGCCTGCTTACCAAACACACACCCTAACTGACTACATAAGCAATCATTTCATTATTTTGCACTCATTTAATGACTCAGCGGAAGGAGAAAGCATGGATAGACTGTCATCATCTTTGCTCACTCAGCAAGCCCACACTGTCATCGATGGAAGCAGGAACTCCCATTTATCCCATACACACAACATTTTAAATAATGAGACATGCTCATTTCAATGATTGTTATCTATTGACTATTACAATAGGTCACCTACATATATTTCATCAGCACATCAACACAGGTCTGTAGGCTGAAGCACTGTTTAGTAACAGCATTTAATATTTGTTTGTTAAATATTAAAAGGTAAGGCTTAAAGGCTTAAAATCATATACATGCCTCTCAGTCATTTGGTTAAGCATATCTTGAGCAATGCTATCAAAATATTTGTACTCAACCTGATTGAGGCATCTTTATCGTGCTGCATGTTATTCCATAAAAAAAATCACTAATTATTACTGCAGTTTTCAAGAAAACACTACAGCTTTATTTGTATATATTCTATATGTCAAATGGTTTCATTTTTAGATACAATAATATTAGAATCTGTATTTTGTGAGGGTAGGCATAAAAATATTGCTCTGATTTAAAGAGAATATATTATACTTATTTTCTCATATTTATGCATACTAATACATAAGAAAATATATTTTGACTTTTGCACCATTCTAAAACTGAGAAAATCTCTTGTGCTCCTGTAAAGATTTACTAAGTTTAGCACATCACCTATAAAGGAGTGCAAATTAGATCTCACCTTTGTGAGGCGTAAAAAAACAAGCTATTCAGAAACCTAGATAGTTAGGGACAGATTGTCCAGTGGCAATGATATATACCTTAATGCATTAGCAAATCAAAATGCACATAGCATACATAGCAACTAGGTCAATTGTTGGCTTTAATGCATTTGCATATGGATCTATAAAAGGACAGGACAGATTATCATATGAATGATCAATGCAAATTAAGCTGTAGTCAGCTTCTGTTTGATCTGATAATCATAGATTGTCTTTATCTCGCTTGGTCTGCGTCCCTACTCAACAGTCATATAAATTTTGGACCCATGCTAAGTATATTTGTCAGAGACAAAGGCGTGTTTTTAGTAGATTTTTATTTGTACAAAACTTTTTTTGTACAAAATCATATAAGAAACATACTATGAATATCCAATATACTTTCAAAAATAAAATACGTGAACACTTGTTCCATTCTGCATGCTCACATCTCTAGAACATACACAAATCAATTCCCTTTAAATACTTCAAGTAATGCTTGTTCAATAGCTTAGTGGCTCATCATGAGTCAGTACAGGCATGTGAACCATCACCCCCCACCACCCCTTTGAGATGGATGCCTGTAGACAATAACTCCACGTGAGAAGCGGAGCCATCAGCACATCCGGAGGTGAATACAGTGGCGACAACACATCATGATCAGGTCAGATCATTGCAAAAGTCAGTAATGTAAACACGTGGACCTCTAGAACGGAGTCACAATGTACAAACACAAACGTTTATACACACACACACACACATTCTCTCACACACACACACACATTCTCTCACACACACACACAGTCTCTCACACACACACACACACACACACACACACACACACACACACACACACACAGAGTCTCCAGGCTCGTTCTGGTATCCAGAGTAAGTGGATGAAGCGTGTTCCTCCAGGATTCAGTATTTGAAGATTACTCAGACAGAGGCACTGAGAGCTGGATGAAAGTCTTAAGTAGGCCTGATCTCTCTTTCAGCAGTTTCAGAGGTTTAAGAAGCACCGTTGCTGGACTAATTCGCCACAACACGGGAGCGCATCCAATCTAGACTGGCTGGTAAGCTGTAGAGGGAAGAGAAAGAGGTGGGTGCACATTAAATACACAGGCTTTCACTCAGATCAGGGACTTGGAAACATTTTAAACAAGCCAAACACTCAGGTAAACATACACACTCCTAGAAAACACACATACCCTTCTCCAGTGAGTGCGCAGCAGGCCTGGATGTGCCAGGAGCGAGCGTTGAGCGAGCTGAGAGTCAGACTCTGAGAGATCTCTGCAGCAGACATGCTGTTCTTCATGTCCTGCTTATTCGCCAAAATCAGCACGGATGCATTCTGCAGATCCTGTGGGGACACACAAGGAGGAGAAGCAATGGAATTAAACTGTCAACATTAAAGAAGAATGTTTTAAAAGAGTTAAGACTATGGCTAGTTTCACTTGGGCTGGTCTAACCCAACCCTGAAAGCCTGATTCAATCATTTGTTTGCATATTTAAAAAGTCCCTAGATGACATTTTAATCACATGTTAAAATGTTGTCAATAAAATATGTTTGTTATATTGGTGAATATAAATGAAAAAAAAAAAAATAATACAAATGAAACAACATTCTTTCATGTCCATTTAGTGAAAAAACAACATCATGGGAAACAAGCGTTATTTGCATGGTTTTATCACAATTTGAAAGTATTTTACTATCAAATAGGCTATGGTTTCTCCTGATATGGATTATGGTTTCTCTGATTGGAAACAATGCCTTTTTAAGTAGAGATATTATTTTGAATCAGGGAGATTATTGTTAACTAAAACTACTAAAAACATTTTTTTTAAATAAATTATATAAAAAAATTAAGCTGAAATAAAAATAAAACAAATATTTGATGGAAAACAAACGAAATAAATTATAAATGTTGCTTTGGCAACTAACTGAAACAAGTTTAAGTTGACGCACTAAAATTACTAACTGTAAATAAAGTAGCTACAGATAAAACTGAAATAAAGATAAATTAACCCTAAATAGTAATAATAAAAAAAAGAGGAAAACATTTTATAAAATGACAAAAGCACAACAAAATTACAAAAAATGGAACTACAATTAGAACTTAGAAACATAAGAAACAATTCAAAATATTGATAAAAAAATATATAGTTACACTGTTTTGAACATACTCAGTCTAAACAAATAAAATCACGTAAAATAAATAAACATTTTTATTAAACCCAGACTCTGATACTACACATTCAAAGTGCATGAAATACCCATCATGAAATATTCATAACAACTGAGTCATGCAGCAGCTGAATGCAAACTAACCTCATGTGCAAGCATGCGATGAAGCTCCTCTTTAGTTACAGTCAGGCGTTCTCGATCAGTGCTGTCAACCACCAGGATGACAATCTGTTACGTTTAGAGAGGCAGATTATACATTTTATAAAGACTATAAAGTTGGTAATAATATATTGTATCTGCCTCTAAGCAGTAGGGAAAGAACAATCATGAGAGTTTTACATATTTCCGGTCACATTAGCAAGGCACGCAGGTTAATGACACACACCTCTGTGTTACAGTAGTACGAGTTCCAGCTAGCTCTGAGACTCTCCTGACCACCAATGTCCCAGACGAGGAAGCGTGTTTTCTTTACAGCAATTTCCTCTACGTTGCTGCCAATTGTGGGAGAAGTCTGCACCGCTTCTTTAGTTAAACTGGAAGGAACACAGTGAACAAGGTTCAAAAGCTGAGTGGAAACAGGTAACATGTAATAACAGACTGACAAAAGTCATGTGCTTCTCCTGTTTATGCTTTCAAAAAGAAAAACACTTACAACTGGTAGAGGATGGTGGTCTTCCCGGCATTGTCCAAACCGACAATAATTACTTTGTGTTCTAAAAAGAGAGAGAGAGAAAAAAAAGAGACGTTCTAATCCGACTTTGTTTAATCTATTCTGTATGACAGTGTCAACTGATAACATCAACCTGATTAACATACACGCAATGCATTTCTAAGAACACAGTGTTCAGTGATCTATATCTGTTTGGGTTTAACAAAGTTCAGAAAAGCTGGGTAAATTGGTCCAGAATACCTACAAGTAAGCAAAACGCCTACGATCTTTGAACCTCACTGGCATGTACAATCTTATCGTGTACAGACAGAACACAGACTTGCATAAACATATGTATTTGTCAATGACATGTTATTAGGGCCACTAAACTGGGCTTTTAACACTCGAAACCTGGGTCAGTATTAACCCTGGGTAATCTTGTTTCACATTTCATCCTGTACTTTTCTAAGGTTGAAAAAATTTACACTGTACATTTATAAACATTCTGGATTAACCTTCTTACTTGGCTATTTATTAGTTCAGTAGCATTGACTGGACTAAAAGTACAAATATGAACTTATTATTCATATGTGAAAGTTTTGAGTGTTAGACATTTTAAATCTGAAACACGCAGTAAAAACAAGTTCGAGTAATTAGTGTCGCCGTTAGACAGATTAAACAACGCGTGCAAGTTTTAGAAAACAAACCAAGCTAATGAATATTTAATGAATACGAGCGGAGGACGTTTATGATTGGTTGTATGTTACTAAACAAAATCGTAATGCGGAGTTAGAAGAGTCGACCGTCTTACAAAATGACAAATGTGGAACAATGTTCACAATGGCCTTTATCCGGAGTTTGAAAACACGTTAACCATTAAGAACTCAAGAGTATTAGTAAAAGCCCCGAAGAGAACAACATGTTAAGTTTCTCAAAAGCCAGGACAGAATGTTACCCGGTTCATGTTCTTGTGACTGAAAACAAGTAAACCATCTTGACTACAATTATAATAACGAGACCACTTTAAAATCATATTAAATGTTGCTAAAATACAAAATCATAATAATAACAAACATAAAACCACATCCTTTTTAAACTGGCTTACCTCTGTCTCCGAACACAGTCATCAGTTTGGCGAACAGAAGCCCCATCCCCGAAGGCAGTGAGTTTAAAAGGCCGGTTTTGTCAATCTCTCACACAGAGTTTTCTGAATTCGCCGAGCGCTGGAGTTAAGTCGTTCTTCTGGTTCCTTTGATTCTTTAAATCTGGGTTGTAAATACTTTACTACGTTAAAACAATGATCCAACGAACGATAGTATTGCCCTTTTGCTTGTTGCTCTTTATTCTCAAACAGATGCCAGAATTTATGGTCGAAACGTTAGGGGATTCTTTCCCTGAGTGTCTGTGGTTTAATCGTCTGGTGTCTGTCTAATCTGCTCCGATACAGTAACCCGGGCCGGAGTACGGAGTCTCGTCGTGTTTTTCGTGGGCGTCTGCACTCCGCGCATTTAAACGACGAGGGATGACGCAGAGGCCGCGTCACGCGTTTCAGCGGTAGATTAAACGACAAACCCTCGTTGGACGCCCATGGCGATGACGCAGTTTTCCGTACCGTTCCTTTTATTCGTATTTGGAACGGGGCGGGGTGTTCTTCGACAGCGCGGCGTTTTATTTTCGCATTACAGGGGAATTTGAGAGGAAGTTTAATGGAACTCTTAATCAGAAAGTAAAAGAGAGCCCAAGGAATTCCCTGGACTCTCTGTAAACTAGTTTCTGTCACATGATCTTCTTTCTGATATAAAATCAGATATTGTCTTATATAACTGACTCAAATCAATAACCTTACTCGATATTTTCTTCAGACCTCAGTGACCTGTGCGATTCTTTATCAACCCTTATACAACCAGAAATCAATCACAGACAGAACAAAACACCAACCAAAACAATATTATTGACAGTAGTATATTGATTTGAAATGTTGAACTTCAAAAAACAAAATCAAATATAGGCTATGTGACCCTGGACCACAAAACCAGTCATATAGGTCAGTTTTTTTTTTAATTGAGATTTATACCTCGTCTGAAAGATGAATACATAAGTTTTTTTCTATTGATGTATGGTCTGTTAGGATAGGACAATATTTGGCCGAGATACAATCATTTGAAAATCTGGAATCTGAGGGTGAAAAAAAAAAAAAAAATGTTGAGAAAATCACCTTTAAAACTTATGACTGGTTTTGTGCTCCAGGGTCACATATTATCACCAGAATATAGCAAGTAATGAAACCACATCGTTTCCATAATGTCATGTGTTCTGCTCTTTCTGTTCCTCTTGATGTGATCTGAGCATGAGTTTCCTGTTGTCACTGTTCTTCTAAGAGTGTTGAGCTGAATCAGGCTTCTTGCACACCCACACCTGAGGCCTTGTGTTTACACAGAATGAGTCTGTGTTTTGAACACTTTGGGTATAGCCGACTTAAATGCCATGGTATGCGAAATAATGTGACACATTGTGAGAACATCTGCTACAGGAAGAACAGAAGCATGCAACGCACAGAGTGCATGCAGATCAGCGTGCAAATGCACGAGCGTGGTTAAGTGTCATCCGCACGTCTGGGCAAGAATTGTGTAAAGTCTTGTTGTGGTGTGGTGTTTTTTCATGTACCACCTGTGAACAGAAACCGTTGTTGGTTCAGGTGAAGATGTTTGTGTTCAGACAAAAAGAAGGAAGAAAATATATCTTATGCATAATCACAAATTCCAGACAATGCAATCATATTTTGCATGTTATGAAAGAAATATAATAATGAAAATTGTGTCATCATTTGTTCCAAACCTATATGAACCAAACAGCAGCCACTGACTTCCATAGAATTGAAAAATAAATAAATAAATACCATGGAAGTCAATGACTACTGTCAACTGTTTGGCTACCAACATTCTTCAAAATATCTTCCTTTGTGTTCAACAGAAGAAAGAAACTCATACAGATTTGCAACAAGTGGAGAGTGAATAAATGATGACATAATTTTCATTTTTGGGTGAACTATCCCTTTAAGACGGTTTGATCAGAAACTTTGCATGATCAGCATGTAATATACAGTTGACTCGTGTGAATTCAGGGGTTCGACTGTAAACCAGGATTAACCCATAAATGAGAGCTGATAGCCATCTTTTCAATTCTTCCTCGTGCCCCGCTGTCTCTATCCTGCATTGTTTCCTCGCTCCTTCCTTTTTGTGTTCTTCCTGACCCCCCACCACCACATACTCTTTCTCACCCTGTCCACCCCCATCACTTCACACCATTACCTCTGAATTCAGGGGTTCGACTGTAAACCAGGATTGCCCCCATAAATGAGAGCTGATAGCCATCTTTTCAATTCTTCCTCGTGCCCCGCTGTCTCTATCCTGCATTGTTTCCTCGCTCCTTCCTTTTTGTGTTCTTCCTGACCCCCCACCACCACATACTCTTTCTCACCCTGTCCACCCCCATCACTTCACACCATTACCTCATTCCCCTCTATTTATCACTTCACTTTGCCATCCCTTCTTCTCGTGTTTCTCACAAGTCCCTATTGGATCTATACCAGTGGTTCTCAGCCTTTTTGTCTCAACGAGGCTCCAAAACGATATTTTAAGGCCTCCCCTGCATATACGCTAACATACTTCTGGTATCTCTGTTGTAATTAAGACAAAATTGCTTTTTTCATACTTTTTTATTGATATATTAAATGTATAAATGTGGCTAATTAGGTAAACATATTAAAAATACATAATATTTTATTTTGAGTATATTTAAAATTTCATATACCAAATTACGGAACCATTATAATTCCCAAATTTATATTCGGTATTCAAGAACTGTATGTTCTTCAATAAAACAAAAAGTTATTGAAGGAAAATAAAAATTAATTTGTTTTCAGCTTACATCTTGATTTTTTTAGCATTTTAATTTGGATTGGAGTTTTATTATTTCATTATATTAATTTATAACGAAAATTTCATATACCATATTACGGAACCATTATAATTCCCAAATTTATATTCGGTATTCAAGAACTGTATGTTCTTCAATAAAACAAAGTTATTGAAGGAAAATAAAAATTAATTTGTTTTCAGCTTACATCTTGATTTTTTTAGCATTTTAATTTGGATTGGAGTTTTATTATTTCATTATATTAATTTATAACGTTAACTCATTTTAAGTCATCCTTGGATGGTCACTGAGGCCCCCTGTTTGAGAGTTACTGATACTTTTCATCCATATTTATCGGTGACTAAATGAAATGAAAATAGCAAAGGCACAGGAAACAGTTGATCCAGATTAAAATTTTTAATTAAAATATGAATTTATCCACAGATTAAAACAAAAAGTAAAATGGAGCTACAATCAGGCACCAAAGAATACGTCTGTTTTCCTTATATTTTGAAACAATTGCAATAATGCAACAATAACATTATTTAGTAAGCTATCTACTTGTATATTTAGTGAATTTCATCATGATGATCTTTTCAAACATAGGTGAGGGTAAAAAGAGGCTCCAAGGCTCAGGTTACATAAAATAGTAAAGACTCCAGATTTTCTCCCATTTCATACACACACACACACACATACAGTCCTGGCTTAGAAATTGGCCACAGAGACAACAACACAAAAAGCAGTAGCATTAGCATGAATTTGGCAGTGGGATATGTGTATGTACGTCAGCTTCTCAGCCTGTGAAGTGAATCCTTAAACTGTCATGCAATAAACAGCTTGTTTAATCTTCAAATGGCTAGCAGTGCAAACATGTCGCTATGATAAGGTAAAATGGCAGTGTAGACTACTATCACACAACAACAGCAACTACAGGTACATCTAAAAAAAAATTGAATATCATGAAAAAGGTCAATATTTTTTGTCACTCATTTCAGAAAGTGAAACCCATATATTATATAGATTCATTACATATAGAGTGAAATATTTCAAGCCTTTATTTCTTGAAATTTTGATGATTATGGCTTACAGATAATGAAAACCCAAAATTCAGTGTCTCAGAAAATTAGAATATTGTGAAAAAGTTCAATATTGGAAAGTCATGGTGTCACACCCTAATCAGCTAATTACCTCAAAACACCTGCAAAGGTTTCCTGAGCCTTTAAATGGTCTCTCAGTCTGGGTCAGTAGGCTACAGAATCATGGGGAAGACTGCTGACTTGACAGATGTCCAGAAGACAGTCATTGACACCCTCCACAAGGAGGGTAAGCCACAAAAGTTCATTGCTAAAGAAGCTGGTTGTTCACAGAGTGCTGTATCCAAGCATATTCATAGAAAGTTGAGTGGAAGGAAAAAGTGTGGTAGAAAAAGGTGCACCAGCAAAAGGGATAACCGCAGCCTTGAGAGGATTGTCAGGCAAAATTCATTCAAGAATTTGGGGGAGCTTCACAAGGAGTGGCTGTAAGCCATAATCATCAAAATTTCAAGAAATAAAGGATATATATTGAAAATATTGAAATATTTCACTCTATGTGTAATGAATCTATATAATATATGGGTTTCACTTTCTGAAATGAGTGATAAAAAATACTGACCTTTTTCATGATATTCTAATTTTTTGAGATGTACCTGTATGTGTGTTGCACTGAGTTAAGACAACCCACCATGTTTATGGTGGGAGTGGCCTGATGAGAGATTACGGCACTTGTGATTGGTTGGCCTGTGTGACTGACGTGCAAATAAGGCAGAATATGTTTCCAATGGCAGTGGTACACTAGCGGCACAAATGCTAAAAGCCCTTGAGCAGGCACAGAAGACGGGACAGAGCCGGTTACAATCAACACAAAGCCATTTTAGCGGTGGTCTCAAACATTTTGGGCTTTTAGTTCTAAAATTTGACCCTCTTAATTTTCTTATTTATATTTGCATATTAGCCTTTTAGAACTGCTAGCGGATCTGGATTAACATCTGTTATGCTATTAAACTATAGCATGTGAGCACCACAGCACCCCTTGTGGACTGGAGGAATACACAGCAGCGGTGGAGCTCGGTAAAGGTTTTAGCAGGCTAAAATCTGGATAGATCTTTCGAGACTCAATAAATAAAATAAATAAAATCAAATACGAAACAAAAACACGCTCTGCAGTAGTGTAGTCTGGGAAAACGAATCGGTGGATCACTCCCAAGACTACTGTGTATCAGAAAGACCCTGTTTAAGACTACAGAGGATGCACACGCGCGCACACATACGCACTCGACCACCGAACCATACGAACGCACACATACGCTTGCAAGATTTTGGTTATACATTCTGAATCGTGTTTAATGCTCAGCGAGAACAGTTACTAACCTTATAATGATTAGGAGTCATGCAGTACTATACAAAAGTAAAATAGACATGAAGAAAGGTTCTCCTGCTTATTCTCCTCAAAAAACAGATTTAAACTAAATTAAGGTGACCAGATGTCTTTATTTTCCCAGACTTGTCCTGGCAAGGATTTCTGAAGTCAGACTCCGATATTTTGGCTTCATTCTATCATTCCATCCAGTCAGAGGATATCAAACACATTTGATATTTTGAGCCAATTAAAAAAAAAAAAAAACCTTTTCATTTGTTATGCGCCTGCTAGCAACAATGTGCGAGTTTCTGAGTTTGTTGGGATCAGAACGACTTGAAAATCTGGTAGTGTGTGATCCTTAGTTGTCCAATATATGATGCCCGGTTTTTCCTCTGTAACTATTTACAAAGTTGCCAAGTCTATGACGCTTAGTGTTTTAAAATCTGTTCAGATTTTAAAAGTTGTGTAGTGTATTCAAGCCTTTATTTAATAAATAAATGTCATTTCTTTTTTATTTACTTTATTTACTGTTTTTAGAAATCCTGGCCAAACCGATAGCCTCGTGGTTAGAAGCGCAACTGCTCTCACGGCGACCCGAGTTCGATTCCCGCCTTGAGGTCCTTTGCCGATCCTGCCCCCCTCTCTCCACCCAATACTTTCCTGTCATCTCTCAACTGTCCTCTCACAATAAAGGCATAAAAATCCCATAAATATAACTTAAAAAAAAAGAAATCCTGGCCAAGAAGAAAGCCTTTCTGAGAAAAATAGGACATGTGGTCACCATCAAATATGTAATGACCGAGAGCTTTGTTAGCGTAATGCGAATGTCGTGAGTGTTAGCTGTACAGCGTTAGTCAATGACTGTGTGTTTCTCTGGGTTGTAAACAGATCCAACTATAGAGATTCTATTTAGTGTCACTCTAAACAACTCTTCACCCTCGTCTCAAGTAAACCTGCTCTAGCGAATGTACACATCTCTGCTCCACTCCTCCTGGTTATGGTTGCGGCCCGTCGTCGCTCCGCCTCCTTCTGCGTCTTGAGAGTAGCGCTCCCTCAGCTTGCCTCGTCCACGCTGGTGCTGACTGACTGGTGGTGGGACCATGTTGAGGTTCTCCTGGTCAGGCTCCGCCCCTTCGTCCTCCCAGGAGGCCTGGCGAGGAGCGTGGTGGGCGGGGTTCAGACGGTACGAGCGACACGGGTCCGGCTCCTCGTACGGGTCGGTCTCCATGTCGTCAGTGTAGGCAGAATCGTGGCTGCCCTGCGTCTCGGAATCGAACGTATCCTGCCGCGACAGACCTCGGCCGCCGGTTTGCAACTGGCTGCGTGAAGAGCGCAGCGGCTGCTTGCCACTCAGGTCGCTCTGGTAATCTTGGAGACTGCCACGTTCAGGCCCTTCCCTCTTCTGTTCTCCATGCACCAGGAATGGCCCCTACAGCAACCCCAAAACACACCACAACATGCCAATGCAGATGCACACACACACACACACACACACACACACACACAAAACAGAGCACAAAGCATGTTAATACAAAGGTTAGAGGTCAGCTTTTTAACCTTACAAGTTATTTCAACACATCCCAAGCAATACTATAACCTCAATAACAAATGGCATACATAAAATACATTCTTCACTCATGCTATTATGGGAAAAGGCCATTTTGGTAGTGAGATGCCAGGGCTCATAGTATTTTCTAAGTGCAATCTACACATTTTATAAAATGCAATTTTAGTATGTAATCATTAATAATTCTCTTGCTTTACTTTAAAATACCTTAAAATACCGTTTTGATTTTCAAAAACAATAGAAAGTTAAATGTATCTGATAAACTGCAGACATAAACGCACACCATGCACGTAATGTAAAAAAATATTAATCATAAGCGCCCTCTAGTGGCCATATCAAACACATCACACAATAAATAGAGCTCCTTTCAACATTTTTAGTGATGATTCAAAAATATTGGGCTAGATTAGCTCATATTAGATCATCTAAATTAGATCAGTCATCTTTGGAGCTAAAACGCATCTCATATTGCAACCCTCTTCTGAAAAAAATGATGTACAAAAATATTGCCCAAAATGTTTTATATTTATTTATCTTTTTATCATCCAAGTTATATTTATATTTTTAATAGTAATAATATTATA
>NW_015554163.1:60123-66533 GCF_001515605.1 Sinocyclocheilus anshuiensis
ATCTAATTAACAAGTGAATCCATTTAAACATCTTAATATTTGAGGTGCCTGTGACTATAAGAGGATAAACTGACTTTTATTAAAAGAACATCTCAAAGCTATGTAACTTTGGTCTCCTAGACAACTGTGTAATGGTGAAGACTGAGCAGATGGATGCTCATTTTTTCTTGTTCAGATTGCGGTGAGATAGTTGCAAAAATGCACTGACACACAGGCACTGATCTATCCTCTGTCTCCCTCACTGACTCACTTTTGCACTCGCTGTCTCTCACTTCTGCACGCAGACACACAAACACACACTTTTGTTTAACTTGGGTAAACAACACTGGTGTCAATGCACATACACGAGCTTCTGTTAGAATTTCGGCTCAGTGTTAATAGGACAATGGACATGAGTGCGTTTTTCAGAGCTGGTGCCATGGCAGCCTGGAAGAGGGTAGCGATCTAAACTACATTTCCCAGACAGCAAGAGGACACTGTAAAATCCAGCAGGCGTTTCAAATGAGGGGACACTGTGTGGACTGTGGAGGACTTATGATTATGTTGATCACGTATGGGATATTTTGTTTGTGTGTATGTGTGTTGCATTATTTTTATCATTGAGAGATCTGTTAAAGGAGAGGAGCAGAGACAGACAACAGAATTATAGTCGGGCATTTCTATCTCTTGAGCAGCCATCGTTACTTTTCTGTGATTGGGAGACAGGTACGGGACCCTCCAATATCCCATTGTAATCCTGGCCCTGTCTTTACAGGGCGTGTTCTTCTTCCTGTTGCCCTTGCCCTGTAGCAGGGGAGCCATCGAGGAGCTCCAAGTTGCGACGCAGGGAAGTGAGCACCTGTACCTGCAGGTTGGAGACGGGTTCGGGCGAAGCTGCCAGGGCGGCTGTGGCCATGGTGCGATTGAGCAGAGGGTTGGGTGGGTTGCCGCTCGGAGGGTGTGTAGCCTTCCAGTAGGCCTCCAGGTATTCAGCCAGGTGTTCGCATGCATCCTCCAGCTGATTCTCATCTAATATTATGTCAAAAAGCTCCTGAAAAAGAAAAAAGGATGTTTTAAAAAGAAAGCAAACATGCAGTCTACATGTTGGAGACAATAACTTTGCATATGACTAGACAAGACTGAATCTATGAGCACCCAAATTTGAAAAATCCTGTATGTGCCTAAGAAACAAAGAATAAAGAAGGAAATGAAAAAAGAAGAGAAAATGCAGCTCGTGAGCAAAAAGCTTAGCGCAGCTTTCACAACTTTCCAACCACATTAAAACCAAAAGCAAATTATACAAATCTAAAAGTGTACATAAATGTTAATCAGTAGAAATCAAAAGTCATATTCTCACAGGAGGACACTGCGCAAGTTTATCAGCTGCCACCATCTGGACATTGAGATGTTTGGCCTGAGATTTACCCCTGGACTTTATCAGCCTCTGCAACACCTGATCGCGAGGGAGACACAGAAACACAAATATAAGTCCAATAAACATACATTATTATGATGTACACACTGAAATGTTTTAACCAAAAAAGCATCTGAAACCATTAAAAAAAATGCTGGGTTGTTTCAACCCAACTTTGGGTCAAATATGGACTAACTTTTGGATTAAAAATTAAATGTAAAAATTTAACCCAACAGTTGGGTTAGTCCATATTTGACCCAAAAACAACCCAGTTGTTTTGAAACAACCCAACATTTTTTAGAGTACTGTTCAAACATTTTGTGGTCAGTAAGTTTTTCTTTGAAAGAAATTAATACTTTTATTCAGCAAGGATGCTTTATTCATATTAAATTGATCAAAAGTGACAGTAAAGACATTTATAATGTAACAAAAGAAAAAAATATATAATCACAGGTTCCACAAAAATAGGTTCGTGTGACACTGAGGACTGGAGTAATGGCTGCTGAAACTTCAACTTTGCATCACAGTAATAAATATATTCAAATAGAAAATTACTGTTTTTACCATATTTTTAAAGTAAAAAAAAAAAAATGCAATCATCGTGAGCATAAGAGACATCTTTAAAAACATAACAAAAATCACACCGACTACAAACGTTTGAACGGTAATGTGTATATTCAGCTAATGTATACCTTTGGAGAGGCAATCTTGATGTAGACTATGATAGGTGCCAGTGACGTCTTGGCCAACTGAGATGGATGGTTGATTGTGTCGGCATCCAGAGCCACTAACTGGAGCGTCCGGGCCAACTCAAAGATTCTCTCGATTTCACTCTGTACCTCAGCTGCCAGATAAAAGAAAAATGAATAAGAATATATCATTATTAATGGATATACAATATATCATAACTACATCCAAGCACAGAAATCGCCACTTAGTGTTCGTCTATTGCACATATTTGCCAACCAAAGTTCATTTATACACTGCAAAATTAATATTCTAATTTTCTAATAAAAATATCAAAACATCCTAAAAGGATCATAAAAATAATTTTCCACTAGTATTTTCATTTAATTTAGCCATACATGTCACTAAATTTATTTAGATTTTTTTGCAGTGTATAGCAGAGAATGCTGAATGCACACATAAACACACCTAAAGTTGTACTAAACAAGATGAATACCAGAAAGACTTACCTCACAATTTGATTTCATACTCAAACCTATGTTAGTATATATCATGCATGTGGGGGTTATTATGGTCTGCTTGAATATATGCATGTTTGAGCGTGTGCTCATGTGCTAGTTTAGTTCCATTTACCTTTAAGTAAATGGAACGCTGAACAGCATGACGGTAGTTTGCAGAAGACCGGTTACATGCTATGTGCAGCTTTCTGCATTGATCCATGGAAGTCTGTAGAAAGCTGCAGTTATGTAGATCAGTATGCGTGTTTGCGTCTGTGGGTGTGAAGTGCTATATGAGAAGTGGCATCACACTTCTAACAGAATCTATGCATGCAAGTTACCATTAAATTTTTTTTAAATAAAATGTAGTTGCATTACTTTGAAGCTATTTAAGGGGCAACATCTTTGAAACTAACCTATTACACATTTTACTACAATTAAATCAGAACAATGTTTTCCCGAACAAAACAATGAAGATCTCAATTAGTGTGACAGTATCTTTAAAACATTAAAACATAAATACACACCAAACTAAGTACTACTAACTACAAAACACCTTAATTAATAGGACTGAATGAAAAACATTGTGATAAACAACAGTGTTTAACTGGTCCCTAAGCTTATACACCATGAGAGGAACACCTGGATTCCTCAGAGAATACAGCGCAATCCGAACACTCTGCACACAACCTGCACATATAATGAAAATATACTTTTCTGGTCAAACGTTCTCATATCTAACTATCACTTCATTTACATATACACTAATGTTTTTGAATGAAGTCTCCTATGTTTACCAAAACTGCATTTATTTGATTATAAGTTCAGTAAAACAGTAATAATGTGAAATATTATTACAATATAACTGTTTTCTATTGTAATATATTTTAAAGTGTAATTTATTCCAGAATTTTCAGCATCATTACCCCAGTCTTCAGTGTCACATGATCCTTCAGGAATCATTCTAATATGCTGATTTGCTGCTCAAGAAACATTTATTACTATTATCAATGTTGAAAACAGTTGTGCTGCTTAATGTTTTTGTGGAAACCATGATACTTTTTTTTTCAGGATTCTATGATGAATAGAAAGTTCAGAATACTGTCACTTTTGATTAATTTAATGCACCTTTGCTGAATAAAAGTATTGATATTGTGTGCAATATAATGTGGGGGAAAACTACACCACTACTTTTCACTGCCATGTGTTGGCAACAATAGCTTGTTATTGGAAAAGCTACTGTACAGTGTTTTCAAAACAGATGAGCTACTGAAAAATGTTGATAAGTTAGTAGTGTTCTTTTTTTTTTTTTGATTAATAACACCACAACTGTGCCAAAAAATTAAGAATGTTCACTCCAAACTCAAGAAAGAGGGTTAAGTACAGGGACAGATGGATGAGGACATGAATGCATTGACAGATGGATGGCCGCAAAGGGGAAAAGGGTGGGATGATAAGATACGTACCCAGTACGTCTGAGGTGAAGAGAAAGAGAGAAGGAGGAAATGTGTGGTGGGAAGGAGTGTCAGGAGAAAGCAAGATGAAAAAGAGAAAAAAGGCAGATCAGACATGACGTAACAGAGCAAGAGGAGGAAACACTAAGAAAAATGTTCAGGAAACAGAAAGAATGTGTACTAGTGTACACTACTGAAAACTGACAGGGCTTGACAAGCGAATTTTCATCTCTCCAAAAGTAGTCTAACAGCCTATTCGCACAGAGAGCGCATATTTGCAAAACGTCTTTTTTGTCTACAAAATCAGAATGAATTTGCATTTCATTCATCCCAACAAACAGGCTAGTTGTCTTGCTCTCGATGTGAATAGTTCTGTAGTTTGAAATTTGCTTTGTTCAGAACATTTGTTATTTTGGTCACTCAGCGTGTTGCTAAACCACATGTTCAGCCTGCTCCGGCTTTGACCACGTGAGGGAGCTCTTTCAGTAGCAGTGTGTGCAGGTGTGTTTCATACCCAGACTGGATCTGGTGCTGGAGCGCTCGATGATCGTGTGTTTGCTGGGGTTGTTTAGGACGGAACGTTTGGCAAGTGAGATGTCTGCTGTCACCCTGGTGATGGATATTCTGGAACAAACAACAAGCCATAACCATGGTATGCCAATTACAGCACGAGCGTATAGTGATATTTCCAGCGTTAATAATCTACACAGAACTTTGCCATTTATATTAACAGCTTCTTTAACAACATAAGTCTTGCCGAATTTCAAAACGATTAACTATTTTCTTTTTAAAATCTTTATTATGACCGTGACATGCATATTTTGGTACCCACCTGCCTTCGAATTTGTGTTTTAGAAAATCAAAGAGAGCTTTCTGCATCATATCTGTCACCTGCAACGATACACACACACAAATGAGCAAGATGAAGAACATGACTAAAATTTTTAATAGACATTTTTTTGAGAGAGATATACTGTCTTGCCTCGTAGCCTTTAAGGGATGGTCCCACCAAAATAATGGGTCTCATGGAAGGCACCACATCATAAGGAGGAACATGTTCCATCTGAAAGTTCAACACACAAAATAAAACCTCTTCAGTGAAATCAGGATACATACATTTGCCAAAACTGACCTCAAACATCTGGATTTTAAAACAGCATTCACACCCATGTGTTAAAGTGTCTTTTTCTTCAACCTATGCTTCACTGCTGCTTCAAAGGTTTTTTTTTTTAACCGCGTTCTTCTTTGTTTTCCCTCTCTAACCCATTCTGATATTCTTAGCAATGACAGTCCATAAAGGAATTTTCTGGATAGCTGATGAATTAAATAAATATATTTTTATTATAGGCTAATAAATGAATTTAGTGTAAATTTATATCAATCAAAACATGATTTCTTATTATTTCAGCCATGTATTTTTTTTTTTATGTATTGCTTATATACACAGTCAATATCTTGCTAACATCTTACAATGGTCTTTATATATAATGTAGATTTACTAATTTAATTTAAAATTAATTATTATTAATATAATTATATATGTATATATAGGTTAATATGTTGTGACGAGCGTCCCGAAGCTTCATCAGCGTCGCCCTGGAAACAAGCGAGGAGCACCTGGCCATCATCATCACAGGCTGATCGGTCACAGCTGCACCTCATCAGGCGGCGGCTACATAAGCCACGCAAGACCTGCCATCTAGGAGATTCCTCCATGAGACTGAGCACTAACTCGCCCTCTCATTTTTCCCACAGAAAGCAGCGTGTGACCGACCAGCTCCACAGGAGCACTGCACGGACCCTTTGCACTGGGAAGACGGAAGAGGCACATGGCACCGGAGCACCTACCTGGACCTTTCTCACCAACACCCATCACCCCAATAAATCCACCCTCCGGGGTATTGATTGAGATTACTTGTCGTGTGATTCTTCACCCCGTTACAATGGTGGGGAATGCAGGCAAATCCGTGAAGAATCACCGACAAGCGATCTTCTTCACCTCACCTTTTGTTCCTTGTTTTTTTTGTCTCCCGGTTCTGTCACAGGCGAGCGCTCCTCCCCCACCATGGACGAAATCCTCCAGCGGCTCACCGAGGTTAGCATCCGCCAGCAACAAATAGTTGAGCACCTCGCCACCCGTCAAGGAGAGACGGAGCAGGAACTCGCGGCACTGTGTGCCGCCGCCGCTCAACGCGTTCCGCTGCCGGACCCCCGAGTACAAGCCGCGAAGCTGCTACCCAAGCTGACCCCTCATGATGACATAGAAGCCTTCTTACAAATGTTCGAAGCGACGGCCACCTTGGAAGGGTGGCATAAGGATGACTGGGCACGGGTGCTGGCTCCCCTGCTGACGGGCGAAGCGCAGCGTGCATACGTCGC
>NW_015554163.1:66743-78620 GCF_001515605.1 Sinocyclocheilus anshuiensis
TCACCTCATCAGGCGGCGGCTACATAAGCCACGCAAGCCCTGCCATCTAGGAGATTCCTCCATGAGACTGAGCACTAACTCGCCCTCTCATTTTTCCCACAGAAAGCAGCGTGTGACCGACCAGCCCCACAGGAGCACTGCACGGACCCTCTGCACTGGGAAGACGGAAGAGAGCACTCACGGCACCGGAGCACCTACCTGGACCTTTCTCACTAACACCCATCACCGTGTGTGAGAAAAACAGAGATAGAGATCTTTTGCTCAATTGCTCCCCATTTGCTGTGGCTCCTCCCACTCCTCTGGTCCCGTTATATAATACATAACTGACCAAAAGTTTCAGATGGGTAGCTAAAAATAATACATCTACAATTTAACGTCATCATTTTCAACTCTAATTCACCCAGTCGGGCTTCTGTGCATGTGAGATAGTGTGACGGTAGCCATTGTGACAGCAGTAACAAGCGTGGGCTACTCTCTATGTCACAGACCCATAATGGAAACGGAAACCGTGGAAACCTGTCAGGGTGTTTCTGCCTCATCTTGTGTGCATGTGCAAGAGGATGGCAGACTCCCCATGTGTCCACACGTGTGGGTGGACACATGGGCTGGATTCATTCATTTCTCGATTCAATCTGAATGAGATATACTTGTCCTGTAGAGCTAATAAACCCTGACAGTTTTTTCCTTTCTGAACTATTTTTTGTAAACAGGGCTGGTACAGAAATCCTGTCTGTATGCCACAACATATATACATATATATATGTTCTGCAAATAACAAAAACAACACAAAAGTATTACACCAGTTATAATATTTCAATTTCTTCTAAGGCAGTCTGTTATGAGTTGGTAGGGGAGCAATTGAAAATGTAAAAAGTACTGTGTCTGTAAAAATACATACATTTATTCTTGCAAATAATCATACAGGGTGAGTAAATGATGACCCTAAATTAACTACCCCAGTAAAAAAGTATTTATATTTAAAATACATTTATTTCATACCAAGTATAATTCAAATCTATTAACATATTTACTGATATATCGCTCAAGACATAATATAAAAATTTTCATTAAACTTTATTTGGAGCACTACTTGTGCACAATGCTCATTTCTTAATATTAAGCCTTAAATGTGTTTAAATGCAAGATATTTGAAGTGTACCTGAAGTACACTTGCAATATATTTCCACTTTAGCACAGTCAAATATACTTAATTATATCTTTAGATGGACTTCAGCACTACTTTCGCACAATTAAAGTGCATTAAACACAAAATTAGTTGTTCCAATTTAGCAGACTTTAAGTATAGCAGTTTAAGTATACTAAAAGTACAACTGCAGGGTATTTTTATTAAGTACATAAATATGTAAATGTATCTGTAGTATACTTAGCATGAAATAAATGTATTTAAAATATTTTTTCATATATTTATTTTTCACTAGGGTATACCTGTAATAATGCATTAACTTCATGCCTTGGATGTGAATTCTAACGCAAACAGCAAAGACTCCCCTAATGTTTCAAAGACACAGAAAGTGCTTGGTTAGGAACGAGTCTGATTATTAATCACATCTGAAGGAGGCTGTCTACTGATGCATTCTGGGGTTATCACCAGGGTTACCTTCTTAAAGAAAGGGAGGCGGGGTAGGTTGCCTTGAGGGGAGGTGACACTTCCGCCCACACCCTTTTGGTCGCGGGTGTTGGCAGGCTCCACCTCCTCAACTTCTGAATCCGAATCGTCATAAAGCCCAGAGGACAAGTCAGCTAGGGGACCAATTGGGAGGTGGATGGGTTTTAATGAAAGGATAAAACAAGAGAGGATGGGGGGTGGGGGTGGGGGTTGTGGAAGAGAGAAATAGAGAAGGAAACGAGGGTGAAAGAACAGGGAAACAAGGATAACGGACAGAAAATGAGAGAGGAGGAAGAGAGGAAGAACAGCAGCATGATGTACAGACTTCACTGAGTCAGAAAGGTGATGAGAACACAGAAGGTGTCTTAAAAAGGACAAGCAAAATGAAAAAAGAAATGAACTTTTCAAGAAATGCAAACAAGTTTTATGGAGTAAAGTCCCTTCTCGGAGTTGGGGCTTTTAAATTAATTTTTAAATTCATGTTCCAGTTTCATTTGATGTTTATGGTTTATGGGTTAAATAAATATAATTTACCCTACACTAACAACAAGCAAACAATATTATATATTTTTTCATTGAATTGTTTATTAAAATAATCCACATTAAAGTCTAGTTTTTTTTTACACTGACTCCAAAACAATAACAATAATACACTGTAAAATGTTTGTAATTTTCACACACAAAAAAACCCCTGCAGTAAAAACGTCAGCTACAGTAAGTTACCTCACTATATACTGTGAGAAACTGTAAATGTTTCAACATTGCATTATATGTAATTTTACTGTGAAATCAAATGTATGTTTTTTTTAGATAAAAACTATGAAATACCATATAATTTAGGGTGAAAAACAGTAAAAGGACCTTCCAAGATATCCCTGGGTGACACAACATGATTATATTTAATATAATTTAATATAATATTTAAGATAATTTTGTTTCTTCTTATTTTGTACATTATTTGTACATTATTGCATTATTTTAGTGTCATGCATATACTACTTACGATGAACTTTCTATAGATATAGGCCACTTACAAAGAACTCTGATTCATCATGTGGCTTTCTGTTTTACCAACTGCATTATTATGGTTGTTATCAGTACATTTCAAGGTACAACACAAATTTTAGTACATTTATATATTAATATATATTTAATGAAATATATGATTATAAGTAAGTTATAAGTTGATTATATTTTACAGTGAATTTCTGACAACCACAGCTGCCAAAGTTTTACTGTAGGATATTTTTTGCAGTCTCAAGTATCAATCAAAATTGGCTTTATGTGAGTTTTATACTTTACCAAAAGTCACCAGAAGTGGTGAATTCTACAGTTAAATAAGTTAAAAGCAACACTTCCCTTCTTTAAAAAATTATCTGCTGGTGTGCAATGTTATTTTAGTAACCTGAATTATTTGCACACTCATATTTGTTTCATTTCTGGGTACGGTTTTTGTTTTTTTGTACTTTTATTATTTTTCGTTCGATTATATTAAGGACCTCACTTGGCTCCTTAGAAAATGCCACTGATTACAAATTAATCAAACTCCCAGAGCTGACACAGCCATGACAGATCGCATAAACCACAGGTAGCTCAGTCAGTGTAAGAAAGATTTGGAACTACAATTACAGATGATGATGACAAAGAGAAAAGGAAGAAAGAAAAAAAAAAACAACAGAAAAGATTTGAAGACTAGAAGAATGAGTGATAAGAGGGACAAGAGGATGGCAGAGGGGATCCTAAAAGGGCACGCTAACTCTCATTGTGTTCAATGATTACCCAGTGTGAAAGTAATGGGATTATGTTCTGTATATGTGTGTGTTTGGAGGGATTTCATAACCCATCACAACAGAACAAAAACTTCACAGCATTACTGTCTGATCATACCTGTTCCAGGTGGAGTGGGCCTCCGGGCACCAGTGGCAACATCCAGACTAGAGCTTCCACCTGACTTACTAGTAAACAGACAGAGAGACCAATGGAAAGTAGGTAAGACAACAATATGGTCAATGGCACCTTTTAAATGTTTCTGCAAAATGATTCTGTAAATATTGTTAACATATTTTTGAAAGAAGTCTCTAATGCTCAATGCTCTAAAGGCATTTATAATTTATTCATGTGCTGTTTAATACATGTATGGAAACCGTGATACATTTCGTTCAAGATTCTTTAATTAATAGAAAGTTTAAAAGAAAAGCATTTATTTGAAATCGTTTTTTAACATCATAAATGTCTTTGCTGTCACTTGAAATCAATTTAATACATCTTTGCTGAATACAAATATTAATTTCTTTCAAAAACAGTCATGACTGACCGCCAACTTCTGAATGGAGGTGTAGCTATTAATGCATGGAGTATATGTGTGTTTCACACAGCAAAAACAGCATAATGCAGCAGATATAGGCTCGTGTGATTGGCTGTTACCTGGAGCTAAGGCGGTTCTGTCTCAGTCTCTGTTCTTGTAATTGACGGGTGCTCTCAAGCTTCACTGGACTGGGGATAAACCCCACCTCACACCCTTCCTTCACCAAACGCCCAATCCACCAGTCATTATTATACTTCTGTTAACAGAAAAACACACAAAAAAAATGCACAAGTTAACACTTTCCACTTATTAGCTACAGTTACCATCCATTTGATTACATATACATAATCACACTGAAGATCTATATATTGTTGAAGGATTACATTATATATCAGATTATACTAACACTTTTAAAGAGAAATATGGCTGTCTGACCTCTTTGATGTGCAGGAAGTCTTTGGTTTCGAAAGAGATAGCCATGCCCTGAACCGGCACATCATCATTAGGGCCTGGGTTATAGCCAACGTTAGTCCTCACAGCAAACGCTACAGGCTTGGTCTTCAGAGAGAAAAGGGATGAGAGAGATAAACAGAGAGAACTGTTACAAAAGAAAGAGAGCTCCAGTGAAACCCTTCAGAGTGGAAGAAAGAACCATGGTCATGTTTTACAGCTAACATATGGAAGTGATCTTGTATATACATTCAAGAGGATGGAATAATACTGCAGAACAGTATAATGCTTCTGAACTCATATCCCAGTGGAGCAGCAAGCAACATGTTTTGTGCAGCAAGCCTCAATCAACACATCTGATCAAGTTATTAATTCATTACAGTCAAATCATTTACACAGGTGTTTCTCCATGACTGAGGTGTGGGACCACAAAATAACCATTTGTAATAAGTTACTGTCCTTTTTTTCTGTGAAAAATTCCCTAATAAAGTTTAAGCACGCTTTGTGCTTTAAATAACTGTCCTTAAAAGGTAAAGTGTGTGATTGTTAAGAGTGTCTTTCAACATAAAAATCTTATAATGCTTGCATTGATATTCCTCAAACTTTCTGGTTAGAAAATAGTAAACTTCTGTTATTAAATAATAACAAAAACACTCAGATGTACAAGCCTTGCTTTGTAGATTATTTCAGCCTTATGATCTGTATAAATTATTGAACACAAAGCTGAAATAATCTACAAAGCAAAGTTTGTACATCTAAGTGTTTTTGTTATTATTTTAATTAAATGTAGTTTAAAAATGCCCAATTAACTTGATTAATAGATGGATTGACTGATCAACAGAGTGCTATTAAAAATGACAGCTGACAGTGATGACAATCATAATACTGGATACTGAATTCTAAATTCAATGCTAAAACAAAACATAACTTTAACAAACGTTCACACTTTTTTGCTGCCTTGTGCAGTAACATTAATAAAAGTACTAATATTTCCATAAAGCTAGTTAATCATACAGGTGTTTTTCAGGGGTTCAGCCTCTCAGAAAAGATGTTCTTCCAACAATCAAGTCTATTATCTTCACTCAGAGCAGAGTCTGAATAACAGACCAATGAGAAATTGAAAGAAACTGGAACAGAACATGAAAAAGTAAGACACCTTAGCCTTCTCTAGGGTGGCGAGAGCTTGTCTATCGGCTTCTTTCCTGAGAGCCTCAGGGTCCTCCTCCAGAGACACATCAGAGTCTGAAGGACGACTGGTGTAGGAGTCTGCTGAGCCCTGCCAGAGAACAGAGAGGGGGAGTGAGAGGGAGGCAGGGACAGAGGGTGAATCTGTGTTAACAGCCTTTGGCACAGTGTTTGAAAAAGCTCTTTTTTCAATTAGTATTCCTTATCTAAAATCACAAACAATAACAATTTTACATCTCTTCTTCCACCAGGCCAAAAAAAGAAGTGGCACAAATGACCACACAGTGAGTTATCGTACGACGTGCAAACAATTTGTGAATGAAGAACAGGTTGAAGGAGAGGGCAGGAACAGTGTGGGAGGAAGTGAAAGGGAGCAGAAGGTACAGTACAAACACAAGAAAAGAGTTTCTAAGAATATGAGAGGAGCAAAACAGAAAGAAACAACTGTTTAGAGCAGCTGAATCAAAGGAGATGAGCTTCCCGTGATTCTTACAGTTTGTGTATGTGCAAGGATGTAAACAAACATTCAAGATACTGGTGTGTCCTCAACTACAAGAACTTGTTTGTCCCAGGGGTTGATTCTTATTTTATTTGATTTTTGTTATATCACGCCTTTATCATTTATTCACGCTATTTTTGAAATTATTTTGCTTTTCATTTGTATAGATTTTACTGTTTACCCATTAAAATACATCATAAGGTACAGGTGAATATGAATAATTAATTAAATCATAAAAATAAAAAACCTGATATTTTAAAATGTAAAATGCTTGATACTTCTGATATATAAAATTAATTACACGTGTCACTCCCATCACGATTAACAAATTAGCAAATAATAAAGTGTTATCGAATGTGTTATCGAGTGTTAGTGTTACCAAGGCGACAAAAGATCTTAAGATGAAATTATATGACATGAGAAAATGTGGCTAAAAAGTGAATATCACCTGTGTGTAGACTATTTTTATTTCCATCATCATCATTTTCACTGCAAAATGCTATCAAGCACAATATATAATTTGAGATTATGAATAAAATGCATATATACACTCTGTTAAATGTCTACAGGGCTAGCTGAAGAAACACACATATGGCTGTATTGATTTATCCTTGCATTAGAGTCTGGGTAAGTTCACGAAGATACTAAAAGCAGACAAAAACACATACACAAATAGTCATGGCATTTGACTCTCACAGTACAGTACGGTGTCAGAACCTTTATATAAGCCTCCCACTCCTCTCATCTCTTTTTTCCCTACTTTCCTCTCGTTTCCCTGTCTATGTTTCAGGCGTCGAGCGGACTCTTATTCGTGGGAGGTGTGGATGGCAAGAATTACTCACTGGATGGATGCGCTTTGCATGTGTGAACATGAGGGCATTAGGTTTGTCACATATTTGTGAGTATGTGTGTGTGCATTTGTGTTTTAAATAGAAATGAGAATGTGTCAGGCTGACATATGCCATATGCAATGATGTTAAATTATTCATTGTGAAACAGAGGGTCACAGGAACCCAGCGCACATGCTAAATATCACCGGCTTCGCTAGGCAGCAACAGATTGCGCACACACACTTTGCCTGCTAGACTATCACTTTTACAGCAGAGATGTTATATTTGTAATTGTTAGTACAGCGGTCATAAAGTGGGCTAAATCCAAATCCTGGCAGAAAGAAAATCACACAAACACACGTTTTTCTATCCTGGTAGGGATTTTCCACTGACATCTATACTGACCTAATGATATTTCTATCTTCAAACCCTAAACCAAACCCGTTCTGAGTGATCATATTCTGTATGCTTATTAAGTAAAACCACATTGGACCTGTTGGCTGGTACCACAATGTAAGTGATTTCAGGTTTTACGATCCTTGTTGGGAAATTTGATGCCTAAAATGTAGGGAACCTGACACACACAAATGTTTACTGAGCTACTTAAATGGGGACAATTCCATAGACGTCTATTGTTTTAATAAACAACAAGTTGAAAACACAATATCCTAACCCTTAGTACTAATCCAGGGGTGCCCAAACTCGGTCCTGGAGGGCCGGTGTCCTGCAGAGTTTAGCTCCAACCCTAATCAAACACACCTGAAGCAGCTAATCAAGCTCTTACTAGGCATAGAAACTTCCAGGCAGGTGTGTTGAGGCAAGCCGGAGCTAAACTCTGCAGGACACCGGCCCTCCAGGACCGAGTTTGGGCACCCCTGTACTAATCTGTCTCCAAAATATGGTTAAGTATTTCACAGTTTCAGTTCTGAAAAATAAAATCTGACTTCACAGGGCAAAAATGTTCCAAATGACATTTTCCACTAGCAGCCAGACTATTAAAATTTCAAATAAAACCATTTCCCTCAGACCAGAAGGTTGAGGACAATACAGTATCACTGGCTGAAGCAACAATGAATGAACTAAAAAAAGCAAATCACTTAAGAAGAAAAGCCTCTATTGTGACCACATAAAGAGGAAATTAATCACACAACAGTTAGAAAGTTATATTATTAATATCAACAGAAAAGACGTTTCAGGCACAGTGCTGAGCAATGTTGTAAAGTAGCTAAAAGAAAATATCCAGGGAATTAAAATTTATTTAGGGTAATAAGGAATTAAAAATCTTCAATTTAATTCCTAAATTAATAGCACACTTAAACTACCTAATCGCAACTGAAATAACCCCAGATTTCATTCATTTGCTCATTTTTATGCACTTAAAGGGATAGTACAATAAGTATTCTCATAGCTTCATGAAATTAAGGTTAAGGTTGACCTTACTACCTTTCTGGGCCTTGAACGTGTCAGTTGCATTTCTGTAGGGTCAGAAAGCTCTCGGATTTCATCGAAAAATATCTTAATTTGTGTTTCAAAGATGAACGAAGGTCTTATCGGTTTAGAAAGGCATGAGGGTGAGTAATTATAACAGAATTTTCATTTTTGGGTGAACTATCCCTTTAAGATGCTTCATGCAATCTCTCACTGCATTTTAATTCTGGTATTTGCACCTCAGCCCTGTTTTGTGTAACTGTCAGCAGCCTATGTGCTTGGCAGTTTTCAAGGTCGGTACCAGGTCACCTCAGTAAAGGTCTACGACATCCATTCTCTTCAAACAGCACCAAGAAATTCACAGTAATATCACAGGGCTAAATGTTAAGTTGGTTCCATTGTAGTTGCAACGTATTAATAATATTAGCTTAGGCTCTGCAGAGCTCGTAAACAAAGTTGACATTTTCCATCTTCCAGCGAGTAAAGTTCCCCAGGCTGTGTGGAAAGCAGCCGTGAACACTATACATCAATAACACTGTCAGACTCGCGCTAGTCAAGCGGCGGCAAGACAGGAACACGGAGCGAGGAAAGAAACAAAAGACATGCCAGAAGATGACGGCTGATCGAGAGAGAAAAAAGCGAGAAATGGGACGAAATGAAAAGGACTGTGTGGGAGAGGAGGAGAGGAAGGATTAGTACTAGCTCTGAAAAAAAAGTCTCCCACACACACATTGTGGGCTGATCAACTATAACAACTACGCCTCTCTGTATGAAATCAACAACAAATGACTGGCAGATTATTCTGATGTTTTTCCTCTTACAATTCCTTTCCCAGGTTTTTATAAGATATGATTTCGGTTTAAAGGAATGTTTTGTGTTCAGTATACGTTAAGCTCAAAAATGCAGATTACTACATAAAATAACTTCTCAGTTTAAAAAAAAGAAGCAAAACTCATGGTTACAGTACTTGCACTTACAATAGAAGTATACAGGAACATTCAAAACACATTACAGCCATATTATACATTATATAAGCTTAATTTTTCTCCTTTTTTCTTCTTCAGGTTTATACTAACTAACAGTACTCTAATGGTGAGCAGTACAGTACCATTTTAGTATAGGGACCAATTCTCACTATTGTTTATATGCATGCCTAT
The DNA here is from genome assembly GCF_001515605.1 of Sinocyclocheilus anshuiensis. Lineage (NCBI taxonomy): Eukaryota > Metazoa > Chordata > Actinopteri > Cypriniformes > Cyprinidae > Sinocyclocheilus > Sinocyclocheilus anshuiensis. Next base: position 76,225 of record NW_015554163.1, read on the forward strand.
TATTAACATATTGGCTGTTTATTAGCACTTATAAAGCACATATTCTGCATGATTATATTCAACATCCCTAATCTAATACCTAAACTTAACAACTACCTTACTAACTATTAATAAGCAGCATATTAGGAGTTTATTGAGCCAAAAGTCTTAGTTAATGGTTTGTTAATAGTGAGAATTGGACCTTAAAATAAAGTGTGACCAAAAATACAGTGTAAGTTCTTTCCAAATAATATTTTAGTTATAATATTTACATTTTTCACATCCAGGTGGATGTTGCACACTGGTGATGGTTGAGGAGATTTCCTCCTTCAAAAATGTGTAAAGCAATCTGCAAAGCAAAGTGTCAAGAAAAGCACTATACAAACACAATGAATTATATTTTTGTTAAAAGTAATGTAAAAAACACAACAACAAGTCAGGTAAAACCAGTATTATGGTTTATTCTGCTTTCTAAATAACCATCAAAAGACTAAAATCATAAGATTAATCACAATAATTTTTGTTAATAATTGACAGCCATAGCTTTATGCTTCTCTTAAGGTTTACAGTTACCAGTATGGTGAGCAAAAAATTTACAGTTATAGTGTTACATTTTTCACATAAAAATTACACAAATATATGGCTGCCTTTTACAATTCAGAAAGAGGGCAAGTGTATCATTATATCTGGGGGTTCATAAGCATCAGTGTTTAAAACCCCCAGTGCACGGTCTCTTTGATAAAAGAAACAAACTAAGGAACATACAACATACTGATTCTTTCAATGATTTTTAATATTTTAAATAACGTGGATCTGTTTACGTACTTTTACTGTTTACAGAGTTCAGTCAGTGTAACGTGAGAGAGTCACAAATGCATGTCGCTTCTGGGAATGTGCAACAAAGCCATATGCTTCTGAATTCATTTGTTCCCAAAGCACTACTTGGATCAGATTATGCATTATTTGTCCTTAGGACAGCTGAATTGTTCAGGGCATTAAGTGAACAGTCTACACAGAATGAAAAATAATGGTAAGCACATGCACACAAGCAGATAATGTTCATGTATGAATGCATTGACCCCTGCAGCAAAGATTAGGATATGCTTCTGAACAAACCCTGAATTCTGTTTGCATCTGATACCATCCTCACAATCTGCATCAATCTGATCCTAGACACTCAGACATCTTCAAGCCACTTAAGCAATAAATCACAGCTTTATTATGCCACAGAATCTGACCATCAAACTTAAAAAGACACATTTAATGCCAGATCACATTTAGAGATGTACTGTATATCTTACAGCTATAAATCTGACAAGCCAAATACCCTGCTGTGAAAACACAGTGAGACTAAACCTGTTGATGACACAAAAGATGACATTTTACACATTTTCTTCATATTTCTAACCACAAAAGATGCCAATCAGCAGCCTTCAAATTCAACCGAACCACACAATTTTACAATTTACAGTGTCACATACGATTCAGTCAACCAGTTATCTTAACTCTGATTTTTACCAAATACAGCTATTTTCCCTCAGCATTTCACCTGCTCTTTCATATTACACCACAGCATTTTAGTGTTTAAAAGCTCAAGACTCTTAAGAATGGCTCTGAAAAAGCACCTGCAAAAATAGGTTTTCACCCTTAATTCTTGTTCTACCTCCTCAAAAAGATCCTTTAAAAATTTATAATTTAAGAACATAATGAAGAAACAATTAATCACATCTGATGCAGTTCCATAACTTTATGAATAACTCTGTTAGTTGGTACTTATAATTTGGTTGAATAATCATACGCCATGGGTGCCAAGACCAGACAGAAACCCTGGCAAGGGCCCTGTGACAGGGCAGCCAGCACCAGCAAGGTCCCTGAGCAGTGCTGGAGGTCTAATTTAAACCCAGTAGGCCTAAGCAGCTGCCCAGCCCAAAATGGAATCAAATGGCAGCATGAGAGAGAGAGAAGGAGAGAGAGAGGGAGAAAATAAAAGGAGAAAGAGGTAGAGAGAAGGTACAAATAAGACGTATGGATAAGAAAAGATCCATGTGTCGGAGGCATTTTTTGGACGCAATCATTAATACGCTTAATTAACCACCACACAAACTCACACGTTTCTTACCATTGTGGGCCTCTGAATCCGTGCGTTGGTCTCCATGGCATTCGCTCCTTGCCACGGTAACACAGAGTCACACGCAAAGATCCGAGTCCACGCCGAACACGATGTGTGTGTGTGTGTGTGTGTGTGCGTGTGCGTCACACGAGGGTTTGTATTAATGTGTGTGTAGCCGGGATGGGTGTGTGTTGCAAAAGTTAGCCAGAGGACTATACGTGTGTGTCAGGGATTGACCAATTGCTCTGCTAACCTCATCACCCACTCCTGGCTCATTCTGACACTCACAAACACACACACACAGCTG
>NW_015554163.1:78928-81376 GCF_001515605.1 Sinocyclocheilus anshuiensis
CACACATACACACACACACACACACACACACACACACAGAGCTGAAACCTGTACTCGGTTTCTAAGTTGAAGGGGGTAAAGAGAGAGAGAGAGAAATGGGGGGGGGGTTGGGGGTCAAATTGCAGGACTTGTGCTACATTTGCAGAGTGAGGGGTTAAATTTAGCTGTGACAGACAGGGGCAGATCTCTCTCTCTCTCAGCCTCTCTCGTGTTTAGCTCCGGTATAGAGTGGCGAGTGCCAGAAAGAGTGGGAATGTAAATGTCAGAGACAGAAAGAAAGAAAGAAAGAAAGAGCAGGAGGAGGTAGTGAGAGACCCTTTTGAACAATCCCCTCTCTGACAGGAGGCCACCTGACTCATTGTGTCTGTTACCAGTGGATCCCACACATTCGTTTAGTCAGTCACTCCACCAGAAGTTGACTCACACAAGTAGAACAGCTTCATTTAGTTCAAAATCACCTGCGTGTGACCTTGTTAATAGTGATAAACTGATATATATTGGTCAGGCTGATAAAGCCAGTATTCGAACACTTTCACATTATCAGCCAGTAAGTGCGCGCCTGCAGAAGTGTTTGTTCTTCCTTGTGCTATTTCCAAAATATACCAACAGGGAGGTCATCCAGTAGTTAATGCACAGTTTCGGTTAAAAGTTCATATTTATTTTCACCATATATGTGTATATCTCAACTGCTATAATTAAACTGTATTAGAACACTACTGTGCAAAAGTTTAGGGTCTTTAATGTCTTTGAAATACATTTCTTCTGCTCAAAAAGGCTGATTTAAACAAAAAAAAAAAATACAGTAAAAACCGTTATATTGTGAAATATTAGTACAATTTAAAATGAGCTTTTTTTAAATATATTTTGAAATGTCATTTATTCCTGTGATGTCAAAGCTGAATTTTCTGTATCATTACTCCAGTCTTCAGTGTCACATGATCCTTCAGAAATCACTCCAATATGCTGATTTACTGTTCAATAAACATTTATTATTAGTATCAATGTTGAAAACAGTTGTGCTGCTTAATATGTTTGGAAAATGTTTCAGGACTCTTTGATGAATAGAAAGTTCAAAAGAACAGCTTTTATTTGAAATAGAAATATTTTGTTACATAAAAGATATTTATAAATATAGTCACTTTTGAGTATTAAAAAAATATTACTGCCCCTAAACATTTGATTGGTAGTATCAAATACAGTTGCAGGAAAATATTTGTTGTAGTCAAAGTCTAGGGCTGCACAATTAATCGAATTTCTAATCGCAATTACAATTATGGATGCCACAATTATGTAATCGTTCAAAGTGACAATTAATCATTTAAAGTCCACTTACGTTATTCTGCACGCTTAAGATATGTTTTTCTCTTTCTACATGTTATCTTAAGGGTTTTTCCATAGTTTTAATTTTAGTTTTAGTATAACACTATAATACCATTTATATTTTTACTTTTTTTATAATTTAAAGAAGAAACCAATCCGATGTATAGTTGACATTTGAGGCTTAATACTATAGAAAAGCACTAAAGGTTTTTCAGTTAAGAGTGTTTTCAGCTTGTTTATTTTCATATAAAAATACGGCATGCAGTTGCATCAAACAATGGTATAAACATCATTCAATGTAAATTGTGATAATCGTAATTAATAATTGCAATTATAATTTCAAGGCAATAATCGACAATTATGATTTTTGTCATAATCGTGCAGCCCTAAGTCAAACAAACAATTCTTAGTCTTCCATATTTTCTTACATGCATGTTTGAGGTGTGGTTAAAATCAGGCATTACTAATGAACAGCATAGTAAAAATTAGTTGAACCGAGAACAGAGTGAATCTGACCAATACCTGCAATCGTGTTGTTTGGACTCCTGACTCCTAAAATGTTCAGTGAAGACATGATAATGCATCATTGCTTTCTACTATTTGCTTAAGCTGATTGTGTTTGTCTATTGTTGTGAAGTAATTGAAAATCATATCAAATTTTATATCCAATTTAGGCAGAAATTTATGGTAAAGCCACATCACATACCCACATTTTCTGCAAACCTCAAATGTTCACATAATTTTTCCTGCAACTGTGTATAATATATCGCAATCCAGTTATTGGCCTCAGTCACTGAAAAATCCATATTAGTTGACCACTGTCTTGTAATAGATTTAGTGCTTGTCAGCTGAACAAACACTTGAACAAACAATGTCACTTAAAGTGTCTGCTCAATGAATCAATGCAAATGTCAGCACCAATAAATAAAGTACAAAGAAAACTAATAAATAAATAAATAAGATACAACATAAATTTTGACTTTAAAGGGGTCATATGATGCGATTTCAAGTTTTCCTTTCTCTTTGGAGTGTTATAAGCTGTTCGTGAATAGATACGATCCCTAAAGTTGCAAAGACTAAAGTCTCAAAACCAAAGAGATATTCTTTATCAAAGTTAAGACTCTGCCA